>NC_053047.1:15000-318030 GCF_003473485.1 Medicago truncatula | reverse complement strand
CAAAATTGAGCACCCCTTCATACTTCATAATAATTGATAATTTTCATACAAACTAAGCCTTTCAGAAAGAAGAAAAAAAAATTGGATTGATGTCATAGAACAGAAACTGGGAAAGGCACTACAACTATAACTAAAAAACGAAATGCTCTTTTGAAATGCATATGAAGCCAAAGAAAATTGGATTCAATGACTATTTTATAACCCAAGTAGACTCCAAGTTCCACCGATTTATCAAGAAGAATACTTAATATTGCCAAACTTATACACAAACGTTTAGAACAACAGCTACTATCACTCATGCATGGACATCACTTTGTCATTACTTAAAAGGTTAAAACATCAAACAGAACAAAGATATACAACCATGTCTAGATGTCATTTGTAATAGAATGAAAGATGCGAATACTAAACTAAATTTATAGTGAAAATATAAGATCAAATAATTCGTTAAACATTAAACAATATTATATATTAAGCCGATGTGTCTATACATTGTGAGAGGAGTGTTATCTTACCGCACAGCGAACTGCAACAGGTACCCATTGGCTTTCAACACCTAATATCAACATACTGTCCAGTACCTTTTTCTACATGCAATTCCACAAAACAGAAGGATAAGTTCACCAGAGGCAGATTCCTCATCTATGCAATCATCATCATAATAAGACTGAGAGTTTTACAAACCTGAACCAGAGCTGTCTTATTTTTCTGTTTATTAGCATCTTTCCCAGGATCAGCCTCAGAACCTCCCTTTAGTAACAATTTAATGGTTTCTAATGCACTGAGTAGATTGATTGTCTACTGGCATGGTGTTTATAACAAGAGTTAGCTATAAGGGTTCACTAATAGCACAAAGTAAGTAAAAAAAATTGAAAGAATCCAACCTTTTGTTGAGTAAAAGAGTAAGAACTTCCTCTCAGCTTCAAAATCAATATCAATGAATCAAATCCTATGGTCTCTCTGAGTAGTACCTGAACCACGAATAGTTGAAATCAGTATTAATCATAATCAGGTATAAACTTAACAAACACGACAGAGTCAACAAACCTGATTGGATACATTGCTACGAATCAAATTGTTCAACAATTCAAGGCAGTCCTGAAAAGTGACCAACGAATTATTTAGACCAAAAGCTATATAAAGCAAATTGAATAAGCACTGTAATAGAGTAGCCTTGCCTCACCTGCACAACTACACCACCATCTGAATTTCCCTCCTCCCTTATGATACTGAATATCTTCTCATATGCACCTTCAAAGACGACAATCTTTTGGATCTCCTGTAACCATTAAATTTATTTAGATGAGAAAATTTCACCGCATAATGAAAAAAGTTTTAAAAAAAGGGTTAATGGTGCTTTACCCCCCCTGTAATATAGGTCATTTTTGGTTTTCCCCCCTGTAAAATATTTTTTTTGATTTACCCCCCTGTAATTTTATTTTTTTTGGAATACCCCCTAATAGGTCATAAAAAAACGACTTTATTTGTTTTTTTTAGAATTTTTTCGTTTTTTTATGACCAATTAGGGGGGTATTCCAAAAAAAAAATATTTTACAGGGGGGTAAATCAAAAAAAATATTTTACAGGGGGGAAAACCAAAAATGACATATATTACAGGGGGCTAAAGCACCATTAACCCTTAAAAAAATAAGGTGAAGTGGGGGAAAACATTTATGTTAGAGCAAAAAGGTTACCTCAGCTTCACGGGTCAGGTGAGTAAGAAGCAGTAAGGCCTCATTTCTTATCACCTGGAAGGTAAACAGTGATCATTTTTTCATAATCAATAACAGCTAACAATCAACAAGTAATTATGAGTGGAAATGATTTAACAACTGTATAGTTTGAATTTTTGTTGAGATTATTGCAAAGTTTTCAAGTCCCGAACCTCACGATCCATAAGCATGTCCATTAGCCGAGTTATACCGCGGGGGATAGTCAATATAGTTTCCTGTAACCTAAAGAAAAAGTCAAGGAGGGTCCTTTCCAAGCAAGATGATATAACAATTTTAGGAATACCTAGGAAACTAGTAAACTAATACCTCTGTCGAGAATTGCTGAGAAGGGCAGTCAATATTTGCAGAGTATAATATCGTACATAAAAATCATCCTCTTCCTGTCAAAATATCCAGAGGAAAAGTCATAAACTAAGAAACTTTATGACTTGTATGCACAAGTCTAAAGTACAGGAAACTTTCAGCGATATAAATGAGAATACATCCCATGATTTTGGTAAAGAAATTCTTACCAACAAACTTAGAAGAAGAGGGATGCTTTCTTCTTCTCTAGAGAGTAAATCAGTATTCATCAAATCTGGTTGAACTTCATTACTTGGTCCTTTTGGATGATTAATAGGAGTCAATGCACTGACAAGAGTTTCCAAGGCACCACGAACCTGCACGGATATAATTTCCAATTAACTTGCCAGTAGGACTTGCTATATAATGGTACATATAGGGAAAGGATGGTTGATAGAGTGTGTAGAACAAGGAATAGCAGCAAGATATTAATAATGAATTGTTTTAATTCAATAACCGCAAACAAAAATTTGCTATTTATTCATGATAGATATATGTAAAATTCGACCACAGTACCAATTCCGATTTGCTAAATAAAAAAGTCATATATTAAGGACGGTAGTTGTGAATCTAATAATCAACTTTTTAAAAAACAAGTTCACGTATTTAAATTTAAATCTTTTCCTTTTTTCATCTATTGTCTAATTATAAACTAACTAATCGGTGTGGATCCTTGAAAACACAGGCAAAAAACAAAAATAGACGGTAAACATAACGGGGAAGAATGTTGTCACCATTTCAACGTCATTACGTTCTTCCTTTAAGACGCCCAACATTATAGGAAAACCTACAAAGATGCATCAAACATAATTCATAAGAAAAACAAAAGAAACTAAAACAATTTGTTTGAGAGAAAAGGGATATACCCATTGCCCCAAATGCTAACTGGAAAGCTTTATTTTCTGAGACAACAGCCTGAAGCTCAGTAATAGCATTTCTCCTGTCATCAGGTAGTTTACCATTGTTTATCCGATCAAGCAAACGCTCAACATACCTATTGATACATAATATTGACAAGAAATATATCACTAAGTATACTAACATAAAGGATAAAAAACGGAACCAAAAATTGACAACAAAATTGAAACTTTAACTTACCTATCTTCATTTGAAGAATTCTCGTTGCCAAAAACAAGTCCAACAACACCCTGTGCAAAATTAATAGATAAAGAACCCATTTGTTACGGATTATAAAAAATTGATTTTGATACTCAATAACTTAGAGATCAATTTTTAGAATTTTTTTAGAAAAGCAGAAGCTGTGTTTGTTTACTAGCAAGAAAATCACTTTTTTTTTTAAAAAAACTCGGTTATCAAAATTATTTTCTGGAGAAGCCAGTTTTTAGATTTTTTTTCACATTGTAAGTTTTTTGAAAATTTGTAACAAACAAGTCGTTTCTAACCAAGTGAAAGTCGGCTAAATGGATCAAATTACGCCAGAATGTTCAATTGTAAACCATATTTCGATCAAATCATTACTCTCCTCACTACAGAATCTACAATTCTTCTATCTACATGCAGAAACCACCTAAGCTTATTTTCCACATCTTTTTCTAAAAGTGATTTTTTTGTTTAAAAAAATACATTTTTCCACAAAAAAAACACTTTAACAAAGAGGCTCCAATCTATAAACTATAAACAATGTACTGAGAAAGATCAACATCTTAAACTATAAAACATACAAAATTAATAGACTAATCTAGTGATGATCATTGATCACTGTCAAATGAATACAATATAATGAGAAAGATTAACATGTTAAACTATACAAACTTAACAGATTAATTAATTTCAAAACAATGATTAATTACCCTAATCTAGTCATGATCACTGTTAAATTGATACATACAATGCACTGAATCAAAATTCAGAAAATTAACTACTGAAGAGGGTAACTAGGGTGGAAGAAAATACCTTGTAACCAGACATTAAATCCATTTTCATAGCTAACAGATTCCTTGAAGAAGAAAATAAAATCGAAGCAAATCTGAATTGAATTGATGAAAATCGAAATTGGGAATTTTTAAGAACCCTAATTTGTGTTGGGACAAAATTTCGTGTCTTAAGGTTCGAATCAGAAGAAGGTTTCTGCTTTGTTGTTGTTCATGATTGAAGAAGATTTGTATGAGAGAGACACGTTACTCTAGTTTGTTTGACAAATGTTTGTTTTTGGAAGATTGCTTTTTAGGCCCCCCCAATATCTCTTTAGGCCCCCTAAAAATACAAAAATAACCTTTATAATACATCCGGTAGTTACATACCGGTAGTGCATTTTAAATTTTCACATTTTACACCTTCGGTATGTACATACCAGAGGCACATTTACAAATTTTCGCGTTTATCGCATTATGTTATTTAAATGTACATGTTCTGCTATGTTGGAAAATTCACAAACTTTTGGTAGGGTGCATAAAATTTACAGAAATAAAAGGATCAAACTTTTCATTGAATATGACAGAACTCTAAAAAAGTTATGCAGAAACAATACGAGAGAGGAAGAAGCAAGGTTTACCTTCTAAATGATTGCAATTGAGTAAAGATTGACGCCATTTGTTCTATTAATTGTGATGAAAACACAACAAAAATTGGCCAAAAAACGCAAGGTATGGAACAATATTGAAGCTTAGAAAATAACTCTTAAAAAACTGCACCATTTTATACAGATAACAACGTGGGTGGAGTACGGTATATATATACCGGAGGTGTAATTGAGAAATCGCAAAATGAATGTTCCTTCAGAACATAACTACCGAATGCGATAAACGTGAAAATTTGTAAATGTGCCTCCGGTATGTACATACCGAAGGTGTAAAATGTGAAAATTTAAAATGCACTACCGGATGTATTATAAAGGTTATTTTTGTATTTTTAGGGGGCCTAAAGAGATATTGGGGGGGCCTAAAAAGCAATCTTCTTGTTTTTGATGTTAGATTGGGCTTTTTGTCAAATAAGCCCATGGGCTTCAAAAGTATATCTAACATTTGATTCGACGACTTAATTAAGACTATTACTTTTCTCATCTTATGTCTTTCCTCGCACGCCCTATTTTTTTCCAATTTTACCCTTGGTCCGAATTTCGTTTTCCGGATTGCATTGTTAGAATTTTGCAGATGTTTTCGGATTTGAAAATCCAGAATAATATTTTACCAGAACTTTTGCACTTTTAATCTTCAAAATTCGTAAAATAAAATGCAAATAAAATAAAAAACATAAATAAAAAGACACAAACATAAAAACAACTCATTTTATTAATATATGAACAATACATTACAATAATTTTCAAGCTTTTTAAGCTTATTACATAAGATCCTAAATCTATTTTTAATCACCTATGAGCCTAATTCTAATCTCCTAAGAGCCTAACCACTGGTATGTGATGGAACATACCAGTCGTTTGCCTATTGGAGGAAAACCGGAGGAGGAGGGAAGAGGAGGGCAGGAAGAAGAGAACAATGCCCCTGAGGGAGGTGGGGGGTGCTCAAACTTACGCCCAGACAGGCCAAGCTAAGAACCACACCGACCCACATGACCCTTAGATAAACCGCGCTTCGTTGCAACGCGGTTCCATCCTCATTGACTGTTCATACAAACCCTGGAAGTTTTCAACGAGGCCCTTGTCTATGAAAGGACAACGATGGAAAACCATGGTTGTAGAAGGAAGAAGAGGAGGAGAGGGTGGGAGAGGATGGTGTGAGAAATGGTGGGGTTTGGAAGGCTATTTATAGGGAGGGGTGGGTCAAAAACGGTTGGGAGGCCATAAATGCAGTCAAAAAATGCGTTTTACCACGTTTTTTTGACTAGACCACCGACAAAAACGTGTGGTGCAGACCACCGCCATGACTGATGCATTCCGGAATATAAAATCCAGAATGCACACTTGTTTTCCGGAATATATTTTCCGGATTATTGCGATAATGATGGGAACGAGAGAAAAGTTGGCACTTCCTGTAGGGCTAAGGAAATTCCGGAATGTAAGCTCCAGAAACATTCAGAGTCATTAATGTAAGTTTGGACGGTTATAACAACCACCAACACGTTTTCATTGATTGTATTAATGACCTAGGACTTGTTTTAGGCTATAAATAGGCTTCCATTTTCAACAAATACCTTCATTCTTCACTTCACCTCTTTTCTTCCATTTTCTTCAAATGTTTTTTAGTTTTTTAGGGGTGTCGATGGTGTCATGGTCATTGTTGACCGTTCATAGGAACTCTGCAATTGCAATGCATTGCAGCTTGTGCGGGGTTCATATAACGGTCAACAGAGACCATTGACATTAAAGAAAGACACATAAAATTACATTAACATCTAATCCGGATTTCTGTTTCCGGAAACACTAACAATCTGGTCCGGATTACATAATCCGGACCAGGGGTATTTTAGTAAATTTTGCAGGATGCGCGAGGAGACAGCAGGGTGGGAAAAGTAATAGTCCTTAATTGAAGTCAGAGCAAAACTGTGTACGAAGACTGACTCATAAATTGTTAGTAATTTAGATCTGTCCATAGAGAAGCACACTCTTAAATCTCAAACTTACATCGGCAGGTCAACTCTTGGGGTCGGTAATCTGAACCATATTAAGTATCTAGAAGTTCTAAATTTTTTAGATAATTAAGGATTTTTTTTTTTTTTAAGAACAAGTTGAGGTAAGGATAATTTTTTTTTTTTGTTGACAAAAGGTAAGGAGAATTTTATTAATAGCAATTACATTAATGCATATTACAATTGTCTAATATGCATTAGAACTATTTGCTTTAAGATTACAAAATAAAATTTTAGCCATTGAATTGATACCTCTTAATTTAAGGTGTTAAACATTGAAACAATCAATTGTTCCATAAAAATAGTTAAAATAAATTTGGTATATTTTTTAACATTTTTTATATGTATTGAGAAAATAAATAGCTTAATAATTATTTATTTAAACAATTCAAAACAAAATCAAGTGCAAATTTTGAAGAGTGCTTTAAGAGTTCACTGTTGGAGTACGAATTGATTGCATGAGAATGATGTGGCAGAGTTGAGTTCATTTAAGCAAGGATATAATTAAAGAAAGATGGTCTAAGCTCTCTAAAATGAACTTGAATTTTATCCAAAATGAGACATAAACTTTTTTTTCAACATGTTTCTGAAAAAATCACATAATTTCATAAGACATTGCTTTTGAGATTGATGAGAATGATGTAACATGTTTCTTAAATGTAGGTTTTCATGATTCTCAACATGGAAGTTTCTCAAGACATTGCTTTTGAGATATTTTCTTGGCTACCGGCAAGAAGCATTTGCAAGTTCAAAGCATTTTCACCTGGTGGTAGGAACATGAAATTTGACATGCCTGTATTTCACAAGGGAGGCCTTCGTTTTATCTCAGATAGTGCTCCTTACTTTGCAAAATCGTTCTTGTGGGACTAATGCTAGAGCTATGCCTTGTTAGGAAGTGATGTTGCTGCGAAATTGGATGGAGTCCAAACCATTACTGTTTCAATTTTCATGAATCGCTACATCATACCATAAACAAAACAAAAAACTTTTTCCTGCAATTGAGAGTAAGAACTCAAGATTGAAATTTTGTAATTCTGGTGGATCTCAAATGGTAATTAGTTAGTAAATGTTTAACAACTTTATAAAGCTATTGTGATGGCTAGCCTTTACCTCTTTTTTTCTGTTAGCAATAGCTATATGTATTGTAGTTTGTTGCTTGTAGAAAGCGTGCTATTGGTAGTAAGTGATTTCAAGATCAAATAGGACGTGAGGACGTAGGAGAAATTGATCCGAACCTCGATAAATCTTGTGTCCTTGACTCCTTTCCTTTCATTGCAGTTGGTTGGCTCAGTTTCATAACAATTGGCATCAGATCGCCTGCTTCTTATGTTGCACTGATTTCGCAACACCACAAGTTGTTAGAAAAGCAAATCAAAACCATTATGAAAGCAAGAAGATGATTCGGTAAACATAAACATAGATAGCATATATAAGAGTTTCACTTTTTTTTCTTCAATTATAGTAAAGTAAAGTAAACCATTATGAAACAAAGATCTATGCAGTAGTAAATATAGAGCCTGTAAAATTTAGGATATCAATATTCACTATTTCATAGAGCCTATAAAATTTAGGAAATAGCAGAAAATGCTTAACAAAAATCAAGATACTAAATTTATAATCTTGGATGCAAAATGCACAAAAATAAAGACACCTCGTTTCCACCACATAACTGAAGAACAATAAAGACTCCATTTTCACATAAAATAAAGAATTAAAGAACAGTGAAAAAAGTTAATAAATTTTACGTGGATGAAGCAATCATGAAAGAAGAGACGAAGAAGAGAAGGTGCAAGGTCTCTATGATCAAGGTAGATATCGGTAACAGCGGAAGGAACAATATCTTCAGCTTGAGGGCTAGAATCCCTATAGAAATTATATTGAAGATTGGAACCATCTCTGATTCTTTGATTGAAATCAAATGGAAAAGTATTGGCTAACGTGACTGAACCAAAAGGTATGAGAGAAAGAAGATGAAGTTGTTTGTGTTATGGTGTTTTCGGGTTCTGATTCTCCTCGTGGGTTTCTGAAAGAGAGAAGAACGGGAAGGACTACAATGAATGCAACTATGAACCATGGGTTGAAGATGAAGAATCTTCTCATTTTCTTGATGATGAAGAAGAAGAGAAAGAGAAGACTTGTTTAGGAAGTTATTGGGTTGGTTGTAATTGTAACTGAATGGTTAGTTAGCATCATATTCATACTCTTTTTATATATATAGGAATGGACTCACTAGGGGTAACCATGAGATGAGATTAATCTTCTTAAGGGTAACTAATTCTTCTTCTAGCACCTTTGTTTTCATTATTAAAATTCAAAAATGCAATTCTTCACTTATGGACTCAATCAATCAAAATAATGGATTGATGAGTTATGGAATTACTATTACGAGTTGTTAAATCTGTTTCGTCGATAGTATACAAGTTTTATTTACTAATATAGCCATCTTTTTCTAATATGGATGAATTTGATAAAGAGGTCTTATATTTTTCTTTACTAGAGAGGAGTCTTGTATTAAGAGATAGAGATAGAGATCTATGTTGTGACAGTGTGAGTAGAAAAAAAAAATGGTTGAAGTGACTTAAACAAGTTATGGCATCATCAAATTAAAAGTTTATTTATTTATAAAATTAAATGTTTCAAATATATAAAATAAAAAATAAAATAAAAAATAAAATAAAAAATGAGTTTCAGAAGTAAAGTAAACCATTATGAAACAAAGATCTATGCAGTAAATATTGATTGTATGAATACATTATGTTTATCATCTAAAGTTCACTAAGAGTCGTTTTATCGTTTATTTGTTATGCTCACCTTCGACAATTTTATACTTGAGCTAAGAAATCCAAGAAGGCGTGATATTCACATGCATGTTCTCTTGAGAGAAACGTTGAATCTCTTTGCTCCGTTGCCATGTCTAGAGTTGAGTTCATTTAAGCAAGGATATAATTAAAGAAAGATGGTCTAAACTCTAAAATGAACTTGAACTTTATCCAAAATGAGACATAAACTTTTTGCAGCACGTTTCGGAAAAAATCACATATAATTTCATAACATTGGAACTTAATTATCACATTGGAACTTTTAAATTTGAAGTTCGTACTTTATTTTAAAAGATATTTAAACATAGGGTACAAACAATAGAATTTAGTTTCGTTGTTGTTCAAAGATCACATATGTAGAAAGTACAAACAATACTTGAATGAGTTAGCTTGTTAGGGACTTTAAGTACAGAAATTAAAAAAATGTGACATACCCTTCAAACAAGAAATATGTCTATGAAAAATAGTGAAGGGTAATTGTTGTGTGTTCATGGTGAGATATTAATCAGACGGAACATTACTCAAAAGCTACGAATAGTGGCTTCAGAAAAGCTACGACAAAAAGGTGTTGGGACGCAAAAAACTAAAATCAAAAGTGTATCCAAATAGGCTCCTTATCTCCGATGAATCTGAAAATTTTCTTCACTGAGAAACAGTTTTCTTTAGCAGAAACTCATAGCACAATGTCTGTTATTCCACTTATAATATATGAAGTACATCATGACTAGTAGGACAATAGAACCTTGAGGAGTTGAGGAGGTAACATTATTGTGAGAAAGAATAACAGTAAGAGGAAACTCCATGAAAGAGCTTAATAAAACGACTACATTAAGCTTCAAACCTTGATGATTTTGTTTGGACCAATCAACAATTTCTTCGGGCAGAACTTTTCACCCACCTAAATAACTTCCGGTGTACGAATATGAAAAAAATCACAGATTTTATGACGTCCTAAAGTACGCATCTGAACAAATTATGTTGTCCGAAAGTACACTTCCAGAGTCAATAGTGGTTTCTGAAAAACGTGAGGTGGGAAAAGTCGCTCTCTATCCGTTCTGCTTGTCAAACAAAGTCTTGAAAAACTACAATGAATTATGGTCTAGCATTTACTTGGCCTAGTCACTGTCCCAAGCTTCATCAGCTTCCTTTGGTGATCTCTTCTTATGGATATCACTTTTGACCACCTTACTATTTTGACTTGTAGGGTAGTCCTTATCATCACCTCTTGTGTCCTCCTCACCCTCTGATTGGGACATCCAGTCTTCCGAACCACTAAAGGCGTCCCTGGACCCGGATTTAGTGCGGATAATTCCTGCTTGCCTGCCTCTCAAACTCTTTGGTGCATTAAAACTATTATGATATTGAGTAGAATCATCAATCTGACCCTCATCATCGCTGCTGCTGCTCTTATAGTTATTGCTATTGGCTCCTCTCAAATGTACCGAGTCATGATCCTCTAAATCCGACTCCCACATTGCATTTTCAACTTCACTAAGTATATCTTCTGATTCAAAATCTTGTACACCCATATTCGTCCTAAATTTAGCTTCACCGTGTCTGCTCTGACCACCATTAACTTGACCATTGGCAATACTTGTATTATTTATCCTCTCTCTTCTCCCCCTACTTTCCTTGAACCTACCTCTAGCTTCATCAGAGCCATCAAAATTGCTGTCAACATCACTGTCATCGGCAATATTACCAGGATGCCACTCATCATCGTCGTCGTCATTGTCAGAATGAGCATTCTCTTCATCGTCACTATCGGCAGTCCGATGCTTGGGATGTATATTCTGCCGAACTCTTGAGCCTCTAACCTCACCATCATTTCTAGAATCGTCCAATCTTCTGAATCTTCCACCATACTCTTCTCTGTTCCAATATCTAAGTCTTCCAAACTCTTCCTTTTCTTTGGCCTCTTCAGCTTCATATTCTTTATCGGCGGCATTCTCTATATCAGCGATGAATCGATCTAGCTCATCCTGATCAGAATCAGCAGAAGGATCTGATTCCTCCAAACCATCATTAGGTTCTATTAGTGATGATTTGTCTCCACGGTTAACATAAGGACTTCCATCTTTCTTGTCAATGGCATTGAAGAAAGTGGAAGCCACTCTTTGGATGCTGGCCATTGCAGTTGGATCCTCGGGATTTACTCCCATCCGCCGCAGGTCCTGTTCTATTTTCTTTATGTTTAACTTCTGAGATTCAAGAGCTTGCTCAAATCTGGCCTTGAATAGGGCCTGTATATAACAACAGTAACAAATATGTTATCGTAGTATTTAAGATCTTTGTATAATAGATACCATAACTAGGATCAAATTTTTTTGTCCTTGAAACATTAAAGTCAATAATGTAAGCATAATAATTTAGACCAAGAGCAAACAGTAATTTTAGTCCCTAAATGTGTGAGGTAGTGTCACCATAACTCCTGAATGTTCACAATTACAAAAAAAAAACACCACTGAGTGTATATTATATTAGTAATTTGAAGGACCAAACTGACTAATGTAAGACACACATTCAAGGACCAAACTAACTAACGAAAAAACATTTGATGGACAAAACTGACTAACGGAAGACACATTCGAAAGTGTTTTTGTGATTATGGTCAATTCAAGGACAACAAGTCTACAACTGATAGTGTCTAACACATTCAATGACCAAAACGACTGTTTACTTTCAAAACTAAAGCTAACTGATAATGAACAATATTGGAACCTAAATATGACAGTTCATGACTCTAAAGTTAAGTCTTTAGCATCTCAACCACTAGAGGCAACGCATCACCCTCGATCAGATTTGAAGGAGAAAAAATAAGGCGTGCAGTCTAATAAGGAATATGGAAATGTAATCTTACCTTCCTCTTTGTAAGGGTATTAATAGGTATCAAATTTTTGGGTTGGCGGTAATTTCTACCACGGAACATAATGATTGTTTTCACATTATGAACATTTAACACGATCCCACCACTCAGTCTTGCAAGCATTGAAGCCATTTCTTTTATTCTTTCCTTAGGGAAGTTGTCACAACAAACTTGCACAGTCTCATGAAACTTCCAATGGAGATGCATATTTTGCACAACTCCTCCAAATACTCCACGAACACCAACTGGAACATAATTCTTGTTCTTGAATCCAATTTTTTTATACGCCTGAAGCTGTTCGGGTGTAAAGAGCTCTGGATCATGCCGTGGTGGAGGCAGCTCCGGTAGCTCATATTTCTTGAGCTTTTGCAGTAGCAATGCAATTTTTTTCTTTGCCTGCAACAGTTGAAGGGTAGGAAAATAAGATTTAACCAAGAGATCATATAACAAGCACCACAACAAAATTAAACATAGACAATATCATGTGGTTCAAATCAAATATATGCAATGTTATAAGTTATAACAGCTTGAAAATTTTCAAGTCACGGTTATCATGTGCGCGCTACAATTTAGAGAATCAAAGCCAAAGAAGTAGTTAAATTTCTTGGCAACGATGAAGTAGCAAAAACAAAACAATTACTTAAAACCGATAAGGAATATACAATTTCTACAATGAATAAACAACAAGAATCTTAACACGCATTCTTTCAAACACATGACAATAGTAGAATTGTCATACAAGTTTATTATAAGCTGTGGCCATGAAAACTCTTGAACTTGCCCCATTTCGCACAGGCATCAAAGTTCTTTTTCAAATATAAGACAATTCTGCTTACTGCTTTCACATAGAAACAGCATACACACATAATTCCTTTTAAAAAAAACTGTAGTATAGTTTAAGGCATTTGAACTTAGAGTGACTGATCAATGAGGACTCTTATCTAAACAACATTTACAATCCAAGATCAGCTTGAATCAATTTCTCAATGAGCATCTGTGTAAAAAGAAATATTAAAAGATTCTTACAATAACCATAAACATTTTAACCAATACTTTACCACATAAGTTGAAATTAGTTTCTACATCTCAACTTTTTTTCAAAATCACTCTTAGTTAACTATGAGCCTTTAAACCATAAAACAATTTTAATTGAGAAGCACGGTGGGGCCGGCCCTGTACCTGTGTAGGCTGGGCTACAGCACAGGACCTCAGATATTTGGGGCCCAAACTTTCATAACTTTGGCCCAGATCAGAATTCAGAAGAAACGCTCCCTTCCCCCACCACACGGCACACGCATCTCATCCCACCGACTACACACAAATAAAGGATAAAGACTCGAACTTCATGGGCGAGGATTCCGCAGCGTTTGATTTTGTTTGAACAGAAATTATCTTCCTGGATTTATTTTGCCGCAATTTTGGGAGTTGTTCTCTTTGTTCTAAATGCGCCATGGATTACTAACTCGACTGGCTTTGATAAAGCTTTCGTCGATGCGGTTTCAGGGCTTTCAGATTCTCATGATAGAATAGAAGCTCAAGCTTCCTGTATAAAGGTTTGGTATAATCACTTTTACTCATTCTACTACAATTTTCATTTTTGGTCTTTGTATCTTTTCTCTCTTCTACTATATTTCTGATTTAATTAGTTGGAGTTTAGAAGTTAATATTAAAAGTTACTACCTTGTTAGTCTATATAATCACTTTAACTCATTCTTACAAACCCCCGTGATGGCAAGATACACAAAAAATCTACAAAACGCTAGCAAAGACATGGAAACATATAGCTCTATTCAAGAAAATATTGAACAGTTCCATTCAACACCTGTTAAACCCAGCTTCTATACTCATAATGTAATATTTCAGAACAATTTCCCCTTCTTGACAGAATCTCAATCCTAACAGTTCCATGTCTATTTTGAATCACTCTTTGATATCCATCAAATTATCCCCTTATGATCAATCATGCATCAAATTATCATTTTCATTACCTTGGTTTTAGTATGAGTTTCTTATGGAAGAGTTTTTTCATTACCAATTTAAACTTTCTAATGTCTAAATTAATTGTGTTTAACGTGTTATACTTAAAATTTGGCATTTTTTTATTAGTGGCCCAATTGTTAAGATTAGAACAGGGGCCCTAAAGTGTTTAAGAAGGCTTTGTTGAGAAGCTTCAATAAATTAAAAAATAATTCAAAATAGAAACTTAAACCATAAATTTGAATGCATATATCAGAAGCGTTACAACATCTCAAAGCAATATATGGAGTACAAAAACATGAATTACAAAAAGTGTAGTCGAAAAACAGCTATTAGAAGGGCTGCAAGATAACGTACTCTTTTGAGATTGTAAACGAGCCGCTCCTCGTCGGTCATAAGTTTCTTCGTCAATTTTTTAGCTCTACGAAGCTCCCTTATTGTTTTACCAGACTCTTTCTGCATTCTTCTTTCCACCTTGCTTCGCATACTCTTTCCTCTCATCGTTGACATTCCCCGACACAACGATCCATTCAAAAGATTCAACGGTTTAACATAACAGTAAAAGCTAACTTTATGGTCGGCTTCAATTTTATCATCAGTTTTGCTTTGCTCTACTCCTTGTCCTAAAGGCAAAACAGTTCTGAACCAAAAAGACAAAAACATCGAATCAAATCAACATTACTTAATCCTATGAAACAAAACAACCTTAGACAAGAAACTAATGGTGTTGCTCAAAAAGACAAAAACATTGAATCAACATTTCTTAATCCCATCTAACAAAAACTAACAAATGTAAATAAATCATGAAACTAAGATTGTTGCTCAAAAAATTAATTTGAAAAAATGATTGAAGGAAATGGGAAAAGAGTGAATGATGTAAAAATATAAACTTTAAGGGAAAAGAGTAAAAGGGGTTTAAGGGTTTATGAATTTGAATACAAAATTGAAGGAAATGGCGAAAAAAACACAGAAAATGGAAAAGGGTTGTTGATGATTACCTGAAGAGATTGGATTGAAGTTGAAAGAGAGATGAAAAGGGTTTGAAGGAGTAATGTCTATGAAGATTTCGAACACTGAACATTGTTTCTTTTGCTTCAACAATTACAGAAACTCATTCTTCAAACTGAAAATGGAGGAAAATGGCGGCGGTGAGGGAGTTGATTGCGGCGAGGAGAGTGGCGGAGCGAAGTGCGTCGGAAGGAGAAGAGAGAAGAGAAGGGTTCGTAGGGGTTATGTTTTGTTAGTAACAAAAATGATGTGTTTGCTTTCTTTAATCTCAACCATTCAAATTTTGGCCACATGTCTTTCATCCGTAAAGTTTTAATTCGGTCAAATTGTTCGTTAGTTAGGAGACGCGAGTCCTAGTAATATGTGAGTTGATTGGACAATAAGTAAATTTCGTCTAAAAATTGTTTTCATCCAAAATCAAACTCGGTCCCGCTGAATAACTCATTGATTATTTAAGTTTAACCATTTGAATTTCATTATGTCAATTTAGTCGTTAACATTTTATTTTATTTTTTGTTAACTCTCCCCTTTATTTTTAATACAAGAAGGCCAAAGCCTAAACTCTCTGGTTTTGTGAGGGAAGACTATGGTAGTTCATAATTTGGTCGTGATATAAGTAAGCATGGTAGAGAATTATTTCATTTAAAAATTAAATTTGGTTCTTCTTGTTAATTTGTCATTTGTTGAAGCTCATTAATTATTTGTGTATAAAGCGTTAGTTTAGTCGTTAACATTTTAATAGTGTACAAAAAGTTGATAAATTTTATATATTTTAAGGACTTGTTATTATATTTGAAGGATTGGTTTAGTCCCTTTTCAATTCCATGTGTGAGATGAGTTGCAAAAGTAAATTTCTTTCGGGAAAAGATGTGCTTGGACATGATGTAATCTAACTTGGTTGATAAATTTTGGCTTAATATATTATTTGGTCTCTTAATTTATTTTTTTGTTTTCAATTTGATCTCCTAATTATAAAGTGTTTCAATTTGGTCTCATAAGTCTTCTGTCGTTTACCATTTTGGTCCTCTCCGTTTATTTTTAACCTTAAATGTCTAAGGTGAACCAACTTTATAGGTGGTCCACCATAGACCTTATTAAATAACATATTTTTAACCATTTGATCTTTTTTTAAATGGAGATCGTTGGATCATGGAGAGATCTATTGTAGCTTATAATGAACCACAAACACCTATTTTTTTTTACTCTATCTTCTTCCCTGTGTTCTTCTTCATCCTCAAATAAAACTCTCACAGAAAATTTAATGGTTCTTATATGCATTTTCACAAAACAATTAAACAACAACTTCTTCCCAACACAGGTAAATTAAACAAGAATCTTAAAATTCATAAAAATGTTTTGTGAATCAGCTAAGCCCCTAACATTTACAATGAAACAGGTTGTCTCTCCTGTTCTGTTGTGCCCCTTCTCCTCGTCGTGTCAATCGCACCACCACTTCCAAGCGACTGTGTACTCCACTCTCCTTCAAAAGATTCAACGCGCCTCACAATCTCTCTGACTCTTTATCACGTTATTTTCTTTCCTCTTCTTTTCATCCAAATCTGAAATTGTAGATCTGAAAATGCAATTGAGAATAATTGAGAGATTCAATTGAATTAATTTTTGTTGTGTTGTTTTGAAAAACAAAATCCCAAATTTTCTTTCCAAAACAAATCAAATTGTGGTTGTGAGATGTGAAGAGATTTGCATGTCTCGTGGACTCGTTAGGCAGAAAATATAGTACACGAAGATTCGTCTTCCTCCAGAGAAGGTTCCTCCACAGAAGGAGAAACATGATTCGTCTTCCTCCACCATCGGAGCGACGTTCTCGCCGTCCTTCATCACCAGAGTAGTGGCATCGCCGTCCTCTACCACCGTTGTGGCTGATTTCAACTTTCATGATGGGCACTTTGGTGTTGTTTATTCTCACAATGTATGAGAATAATTGTCCATCGATCGCTCCTCCTTCTTTTCAGGCTTCATTTCTCAGCAGATTATCTTTCCAGCCAATCAAACAGAACCCTTTATGGGTTCCTCTCCTCTAACATCAATGAAGATGGGTGATATGTACTTCAAGAAATCCGATCGATTACACCACGCTTACCGCCTCTTCACCTATTTGTGGCTGCATGTAGGGTTCATAGACATGCACGAATCCAATGTGGGGCAATGGGGTCAACTGATCCCACTTGCCTCCCTTGCTTATTGTATTTTTAACCTAAAATTTATATTATTGTTTTTACATAGTCCATTCATAGCACTATAAAAAAATTACAAAATTAAGAAGGATCTTAATGAGTGTTCTCAGAGCACTAGATAAGAAATCAAAAGAAGTAATTTTTTATAAAAGTTGTTGTAATTATTATATCGACTAAAAATACGCTTATTTTTAAGAAAAAAAGTTTATTTTATGAAATCTTTAAACAATTCTCTTAGAGCATATCGTTAGCAAGACCATAAAACTACTATTATATTATAAATTATTCTTATATTTGTTGAAAAAGGCTATGTGATTGGTGGTTGAAAAAATAATTAATTATGGTTATATTTTTTATACTCTGCTAGAAACAGAAAAATATCTTTTAAAAAATAACATTTTAGAGCAATTATAAACATAACATATATAATTTTTGCATGCTTACGCATTTATATAGTTTTATATAAATTTTTATGATATAACTTTGACCTTACTTATTAAAATTTTTGGATTTGTCACTAGTCATAGACTTACTGCTCAACATGTTCAATATTATGTACTACCACATATATCTTGAGAAGAAATTTGGATATGTTTGAAATGAAATATTGTACACCATGTTTGATATGGGAAACAGTTTATTTTCTGCTTTATTCATACCAGCAAGTGTCTATATTGGTGTCAGTGGTGCTATAATGGGCTTGGTGGGAGGCAAATTGTCAGATTTGACAATGCATCCAAATATAAGTCGATATGAACTCTCATTGGAGCTATCATAATCCGCTTAGGTCTTGGATTAATCATTCCACAAGCCAATAATCTTGGCATCATTTGAGGATTAATAGGCGGATCAGCTCTTCCGAGTTGCTTACTGTTGGATTGATAGGCGGGATGGTCTTGTTCCTGAAAGGGATCGCCATGAGTGATCATTGCCCATGGTGTCACTACTTAAGTTGTGTCCCAATAATGAGGAATTATACTTCTAGCAATGAAAAAAATTATTCACATCAGCGCTACGTAAGAGATTCCTTTTTTTTTTTTTGGTGACGGGGGTTTGAACCCCGGACCTTGCATATATTATGCATGATCCATACCAACTGATTTAAGCTCAGGAGGACCTACATGAGAGATTTTTCTGAGTCATAAAAGACGGGGGGTTTTCTGAAAAATCTTTATTTTACAAGGACGAAATTAAAAAAAAAAAAAAAACTTTTACGGGGAGAAAACAGAAAATTATCTATATTACACGGGGTAAAACACTATTAACTCTTTAATATATAAATGTCTAATTAATGCCATAAATTCTAGAAATATTAACATCTATATCATCAAATTGTAGTAATAGATGCTTTTTTTTTTTATAAAATAGAGATGATCTCATCTCGAATACTAATGAAAATTTATTTTATATTTTTCTATCATGTCATTTACTATTTATTACTCTATCTTCTTTTAATTTTTTATTTTAGAGTTAATTGTTCAAATTGACATTGAAATATACGCGAAATCTGAAAAATGACCATGTAAAATATAAAACATATATTCATATATTTGATAATTTGACCCCATAATATACACAAAAAATGTAATTAATTTTGTGTGAGAAAAATATATTACGAGTTGTTTTACAAAATTATCCTTAATAAATTGTATGAGAAAGGTAAAGTAATAAATAATTAATTATATAATATGAAAAGTAACATTAATGCTTCATTGATATTGTAAAGAAACATATAATTTGAAACAATTTTTTCTCTCTTAAGGTGACATATATATAATCTCAGATGGAGGAAGTATTGCGGTAGAAAATATAAAAAAAAAAAAAAAAACTTTTTTATAAATTTGTTCTAAAATATTACTCGTTCCGTCCCAAATTGTATGACGTTTTAAGCATTTCATACATATTAAGAAATATAATTAATTTTGAGTAGAAAATAGATATTATGAGTTGTTTTACAAAATCGTCCTTAATAAATGGTATGAAAAAGAAAAATTAAAGAGTTGAAAGAAGAGAGAGTAATAAATAGTTAAAGATATAATATAAAAAATAAAATTAATGTTCATTGGTATTGTAAAGCGACATATTATTTGTGAATTTTTTTTTCTAAAGCGAGATATAATTTAGGACGGAGAGAGTATTAAGAAGTGAAGTTAGAGCGCACTTTCATGTAAACATGATGCATTTATCATTTATCCCTCTGATCATATTTATAAGAGATATTTGAGTAAACAAAATTTGATATATCTAATTCAAAATTTTGATCAATTAAATTAATTTTTGTTAACTCAAATATCTCATAAATATGATAGGAGGAAATGCATCATTATTAAACATTTGAAAAATAATCAATTATAATTAATTACAAACATATTAATTGTATATTTGGCCCAAAAAAAGTGTCAAATATACTTGAGAATGAAAAATGTTTGATTTCGTAGATGTAGATGTACACAATAAATATATAGATATAAATTTTTGAATTAGTTGATCATATTTTTTTGGGTTAGTTATGTTTAAGGTTCTATAAATAAGCGAGCATTTAACATTGGTCCCTATTTAAATTTTATTAAATTTTTTATCTCCAACGTTTTTTTTCGTTTGTAAGTTTGGTCCTTGCCGTCAAACTGTGCTGACTAGGCTAACAGAATGCTGACTCAGACATGCCACATGGACATTTCAAGTGACATGGCTGTCATGTGGTAAATGACATCATATGTTTTTTGTCCTTATAAAATTGGGACCTTTTAAGTTTAGTTTTTACTTAATTATAATAGTGTTTTTAGTCCATATAAAATAATTATGCATTCAGTTTTAGTCCCTACTAAATCTAAATTTGTTTAATTATGCTTAAACTTTTAAGATTTTGAACAATTTTTTGCACAAGTGTTAAGAACATCATGAAAAGTTTATCTGCAAAAAATTATCTTAAAATTTTATTTCTACGTCCAGATTTTTTGTTACTTTTATTTTGAACTTTTGTCTTTTAAAAAAATTCATATTTAATTTATTTCATGTTAAAAAAATTCTAATTTTTAGTAACAAAGAGAAAGAGTAACACATATTTGGTTTTTTTCCTGACAAATTCAGGGAATGACCAGAAATATTTGTAGGGTGAAATATTTTATGGATCTGAAAGAATAAAAAAGAATGAATGAGAGTGACAGGCTTTGACAAAAATTATGGGAAAATTTATAACTATCCTTAAACTCTAAAAAATTTCAATGATTTTTTTTTATACAAGTTTAGAACATTACAAACGGCTCGTTTGATAAAATTTAGAATTTTTTAATATGAAATAAATTAAATATGGATTTTTTAATAGACAAAAGTTCAAAATAAAAGTAACAAAAATCTGGACGCAGAAATAAAATTTTGAGATAATTTTTTGCAGATGAAGTTTTCGTAATGTTCTTAACACTTGTGCAAAAAATTGTTCAAAATCTTAAATGTTTAAGCATAATTAAACAAATTTAGATTTAGTAGGGACTAAAACTGAGTGCATAATTTTTTTATATGGACTAAAAACACTATTAAAATTAAGTAAGGACTAAACTTAAAAGACACAATTTTATAGGGACCAAAAACATATGATGTCATTTACCACATGTCAGCCATGTCACTTGAAATGTCCATGTGGCATGTCTGAGTCAGCATTCTGTTAGCCTAGTCAGCACAGTTTGACGGCAAGGACCAAACTTACCAACAGAGAAAAAACGTTGGGATGAAAAATTTAATAAAATTTTAATAAGGACTAATGCTGGAAGTTCGCTTATTGATAGAAACTTTAAACTTAATTAACCTTTTTTTTTTAAAATGAAGTATTTAAAATAAAAACAAATGAAAATATTGATAGTGGACCGACTCGAAGTCCGATTGCCTAGTCCAATCCAACCTAACTTTTATATTGATTAAATGGGCTAGGCAAAAAAAACTCGATTGCATTTAGGTTAGTAATTATTTTTAAAGGGAGAAAATAATGACAATATAAACCAGTTAAATGAAAAATGATTTCATAATTAATCTCGTTTATTTTCTTCAATTTCCTTCCATATCCACATTAACATGAAAATTCTATAAATAGAGTACACTAACACAGAAGATAAGAGGAGAATACATTTGGGTTCTAGTTTTAAATAAGAGTCAAAAATTGAGAGAAAAGATATACATCTAGAGCAGTTCTCAAGTGGTGCAGTAGCAGTTCCAGTTCACATCATAGAGGTATATCTACCACCACACACACACACACACATATATTCACCTTTTTACTGTTGCTAATATTCTGAATCTTCATTATATGTTCCTTTTCTTCTGAATATCATGCGTGTGATATTTTATTTTTATATGAACACAACCATTTAGAAAAAAGCTATTCAATGATCTAATTTTTCCCATTAAAAAGCTATTCAATGAATTTTTTGAATATATACTCACATTAATATTATTATAAAAAAAAAACTTTTTATATTCATTTTTGTTAAAAAAAAAACTTTTCATATTCATTTAAAAATTAATGCATCTGGTTTACATATAGATTAAATACGGCAGTTTTCAATGAAACTAAAGTGTTTTTTTTATTTATAATGGTGACCGGATGAAGTATATGAATTTGAATTATTATTTTATATTTTGGCTCTAAAAAAAATTATATTTGCAAGTTAATTTCTCTTTTTACTTATTAGTTTTTTTTTTTTTTAGAGAACTTATTAGTTTGTTATTATGTGATAAAAATATAATCTTTTATTTGATCTTGTTTATGATGTGATATTTGCATTAGGCTTGAGTGGACTACATCAATCTCATTCTCTTTAAGAGTTAAAAGTACAAGAACAAAATTTGTTGTGTGATTTTGAGATGGAGAAATATGAGGGTGCCACAAATCTTAAGTTTAGTGACCATATATCAGAAGATTTGATCTTCTCTATCTTTTCAAAATTGCCTCTAAAATCTTTAAAACGATTTGGATGTGTATGTAAATCATGGACTCTCTTGTTTGAAAATCTTCACTTCATGACCATGTATCGCAACTACTCCCTCCGTCCCTAATTATAAGACCTTTTTGAGAATTTTTTTTGTCCCTTTTTATAAGATCCCTTTGTTATTTCCAACTACATCAGTTATTTCTTTACATACATGCCCCTATTTATTATACATCTTTTTCTTCAATCAACAATAAATAACATGTTGAAAACATAAACTAACCTTCTTTCTTAAAGGATAAAATTGTAAAAACAATAGTGATTACAAACAACTTTAATACAAATATTCACTATATTAATTCCCGTGATTTTGGCAAAAGGGTCTTATATATAGGGACGGAGGGAGTACTTCCTTTTTAATAATCATTCTTATTACAATAATACTTCTATCCTCCTTGTATTTACTTTCAGGAGAGAGGTTTGAGAATATGATAAAAGTAGATTGGCCACCTCCATTTCATGAGGATGATAGTTTTATTGATATTTTGAGTAGAACTAGTGTCAATGGGACTCTTTGCCTTGCAAAAGACTCTGACCAGTATGCAAAATGTGTACTTTGGAACCCTACTACAAATAAATTCAAGGTCATTACATCCATCCCTTTCCTCTCTCAATCACGTTAATTACATGGACCCTATAGTAAATTTTAATGGTTTTGGTTATGATCATGTTAAAGATGACTATAAGGTGATTCGGTGGTTATATTTCTATGACAATGCCGGCGTAGATGAGCTAAGGAGGGAATATTTAGATGTCGAACCAATGTGGGAGATATATAATCTAAGATGTAATTCTTGGAGGAAACTTGATATTAAAATGCCTTGTAGTGGTTCTAATGAGAAATTATACGTAAATGGAATGTGTCATTGGTGGAGTCTAAATGATGACAATAATTATAGTAATGCGGAGCCACGCTTGGTGTCATTTGACCTATGCAATGAGGTGTTCCTTACAACACCTTTGCCCTCAGACATGGTTGACCGTTATGATATTTGTCATTTAACATTTTTAAATGGGTCAATTGGTTTCATAATGTATGATGAAACAACTACTTTTAACATAAGAATCTTGGGTGAGCTTGGTGTGAAGGAATCATGGGATAAAATCTTTACAGTTGAGCTCTTACCTTATATTGAGCGTCCTATTGGAGTAGGGAAGAAAGGTGATATATTCTTCAGAAAAGATGATGATGAACTAGTCTCGTCTGATTTGAGTATACAAATGATTAAAGAGCTTGATGCTAAAGGATGCGAGTGCTGGTGCTATATAGCAATTTATAAAGATAGTCTTCTCCCAATTGAAGGTTTATTAACTATATGACTAATCTATAAACTATCTCATAATATTGATCTTAATCCATTTTATATTCCAGCTTTACTCTTTCTATTCACAAACACATCTACATTCCATTTTAATTGTAAGAATGTTATTTTGTCTTTAATTAATGACCGTTAGGTTTTGGTTGATATATCTTTGTTTGTGTTACAACTTTTAAACAAACATACTATGGAATCTGATGCAATTTTTTCTTCGTCTTAAACCATTTATTGGAATGAAAACACATATATCTTCCACATTCCCTCATGTTTTACTTTCAGTCTTGTTTTTGAAATACATTCTTGTAGTTTATGATTTCTACATGTTTTACTTTCGACTTATAAAAGATGTCTTGGCTACAATGCTTGACATTGAGGTTGTAATTTTTCTTTATCCTTTCCCCATAATCTATAATTTCTACAATAAGATTGTTGAAAGGGTTGAACATAAGCTATTAATGGTCCTTCAAATATTTTGATTTATTTTCTCTATTCATCATGTTATGTTTGAATAGATCTTCCATAGATCTTTTTTCTGTGAAAGTTTGTGTTATTGTTGTGAATGGCTGCTTTGTCAATGTAGACAACGGCAAAAGTGCGTCCTCATTCCAAAATTGCATATGTGATACAACATCTCTAGGCTAAGACAACATTTTCCATGCATAAAATATCTCCTCTCCTCTCTTGATTGAACCAAAGAGATCTAAGAGTCTATGTGGTAAGAGAATTTTGAAGGGAAGAGTTTTAGATGATTAGGTCTATATTTTAACATATATTTAAAAATTTAAAAGAATATGATATATGATTTGATCATATAATATTTTAATCTCACTTTATTCATTTTTAAAAACATTTTATAGCTTACTTAATTTAGAAATGAAAAATAAACCACCATCCAAAATTCCCCTCCCAAAAAAACCGTAAACCCTGACAATGCTCGCTGAGCCTTGAGGCATGCACCAACCCTAGTGAACCTCCGAAGCTCAACTCACCTAAATTTTGTTCTCGTAAAAAAAAAAATAGACCCTTGAATTTATCACAAACAAAATATCAATACTGCAAAATAAAATAGATACATTGCAAATTGGTGATGATACAAAGTTTCATGATGTCACCATGAACATTTCCTCTTTTCCTTTTTATTATCCATGGCACACACATATAAACAAGAGGTGAAGGCTTTTGGATGAACCTTATTTTACAGGACTATTTACATCTCAGCAACCTAAACCCCAAAATTCTCCGAGCATCCTTATACATCAAGTAAAAAAAAAAAGTTAACTTAATAATGTTAAAAGAACTTGCCACTCCTGCTGAGAATAAAGGTGCCTTCTGAGTTGCTAATAGTCAACATTTTCTTATTGAGTTTCTAGTTTGTTACAATTGGTGAATATGGTTTTATTTTGTTTTCCTATTTATGATCTTTTTAGGCATCAATAACACTGATTGAAGCAGACGAAATACCCTTTGAACCTTTCTTCCACATTGGCTTTCGGGGTTTCTCCAGAGTCGTCTCGTCGAAACATTAATGCACTTGTACCAGGAGATTCTGGTGGCAATACAATATTCTCAGATGAAGCCATCCGCATTGGAACAACCGGTTCTAATGGCGAAATGGTAGAGAGATACCGAAGGAGCATCTGTATGATTTCACTAAAATTCGGCCTATCATTTGGATCCTCTTTCCAACATGATGTTACAATCATAGCTAAATCCCCAGGAAGATCTTCGGCACTAGGCCTTGTATTCTGAAATAATTAAAAATTTGTGTCATGAATCCTTAGTAAACTACGAGAAGCAGTGAATTCAGTGGTAAACACAAGTTAAATTATGATTATAGTCGGATAAAGATCAGAGATAATCCAGAGTAGAAACCATATAAGTCTTAAGTAGCTTTACATGAAATTATCAAGACTTCCAAAATGTAACCTCACAACAATTCTACAACTCGAATGTAGACTGTTCCGACCTCAAGTCTGCTCTATTTTTCCAACGTGTTGTCTACTTTGGACCTTCTGGGAGTCCTCATGGTTTTGTCCTTACTTACAAGGCGTCAGGGCGAGTTTATAAACAACCATTAGCCTTGATTGTCGCGAAATGTGAGACTTTTTGGTGTATCGGAACAAAAGTCCCTCAGTCAAGGGGCTAAGCCACGCACGAGGGCTGACAGGCCCTTTAGTCCATTAGCTTCGACTAGGGGGCTATTGTTTCGTACACCAAAAAGTCTCGCTTGCTCAAGAATCGAAGCTAAGGGTAGTTTATGAATACCATATCTTCTCAACCCACTGAGACGCCTTTTAACTAAGGAAAAAACCGTGACGGCTTACACAAGGCCCAAAACGACCAATACATCGGAAAAGCAGTGCGGAGGACTTGAGGTCGAAACATAGACCTTTTGCTACTGGCCATTAATTGTGCAAGTAAGATCAACATAAGTAGAAATTATTATCAAGCGAGGATAAGAATGTCATTTACCTTAAAAGCAGCTGCATATGCTGCTTGTAGATTAGACATGCCTTCAAAGGGTAATTTGTTATGGATGAGCTCCCACAACACAATTGCAAAGCTGTAGGCATCCACTTTATGATTGTAATGCTTCTTCTCACCTTGTCTTAGAGTAACAGTGCTGTAAAGCTGCCACCAAACAGAAAAGTAACAATAATTACCGAACAAGGAAACCAAACTGAAAAATTCATAAACTTTCGAAGTTTCAGAAATTAAGACGTACTTCTGGAGCCATCCAACGATATGTTCCTGTTTCAGCAGTCATCATCTCTGTTAACGACTCCTCTCTGGCTAGACCGAAATCAGCAAGTTTAACTGTCCTATGATCTCCAGTCAAGATCAAGTTATCTGGGAAGGAAAAAGGAAACAAGTTATCAGGATTCAGGTTGCTCTACTATTTGATACAGAGAAGTGATACTTCTTTACGGTACTGTGAATTGTATGATAATTAGTAGCTTTGTATCTCACATAAGCACTTGTGAAACTGTTTGGAGGAACGTATAAAAACAGCTTATGACATGTCCATAAACTATTTTCAGCTTATTTCTATAAGCTTCCGAAGATAGCCTATGCAAACAGATTATAGCTTATACGAAAACAGTTTGATTTTATTTTATCAACTTTTTTTTTTTTAGAAATAACTTAAAAACAAGCACCTATTATAAGCTCTTCAATAAACTGTTTATCCAAACAGGACCTATATGGCCTTACCAGGGATGGGAATGATAGTTTCATCATATTGCACTATATAAAGGGAAAATGGCATGCAACTTACATAAATTTACATTATATAAACTCCTCAATTGTAGATTATTTGAGCGTTATGGCTCATGATAAAGCTTATTAACAACAATAACAAAGTCATTTTGTAAACTACTTTTCCATTTGGACAGAGATCATAGAACAGTAGCCAACTAAGCAAAGGTACCACTTTCTAGTTTCTATCTTAAAAAAATATAAGCAATCAAAGTATGTAGAAAGGAATATAGAACTCATGCAGGATAAGAAATTCCACAAAACTATAGCTAAGTCGCAATGTTTTCCATTGAAGATCCATCGGCTTATACTTAATGAGAATAACACTTTTTCAGGCATACCAGGTTTAAGGTCACGGTGAATGATCCCATGTGAGTGTAAGCATTCCATTGCTCGAGCGATATCAAGAGCAAATCCAACAGCCACACGCATATCCAAGCACTTTGGTCGCATACTCAACAGATATTTACGCAATGTTCCACCTAATAGAAGCTCAGTTACTATAACCATCACAGGTTCTTTACAGGCTCCAATAAACTGGCATCAAACAAAAACCAAATGCAACATTTTAGAGACAATTTATTTTCCAGTTAATCACCATCAACATAGTCTCTTATCAATTCTAGTTGAAGTAAATATAATTAGATTTTGGATTGGTGAAAAAGTACCTTGACTAAATTTTTGTGTTGAACTTTCGACAACATAGCAACCTCTCTGCCAAACCGAGCCTCTCTCCTTGAAATCTCTTCTGGAGTTTCTCCCTTGTTGATAATTTTTACAGCAATAGTTTGATTTTTATATCTGCAATCAGAAAATCCAACAAATAACTCAGTAAGTCAGCAAACAATCCTAACTGACAGATACATGATGTGCATTTCTCCAAACAGGTTAAGACATTGTTTGGATAAGCAACATAATTAAGCAATGATCGTATAAGTGTTTATGTATCTATAAGCTATTCCTATAACAAAAGATAAAATAAAGTCAACTTGTTTTCATATAAGCTATAAGCTGTGTTCATAAGCTATCCTAGAGAGCTCATGGAAATAAGCTGAAAACAACTTATAGACATGTCATAAGTTGCTTCCATTAGCTCTCCCAAACAGTCTCACAAGTACTTATGTCACTACATAATCTCAAGTAAGTCAATCCAAACAGACCCTAAGTACAAACTATGAATGTGAAATTGGATATAAATCTAGATGAAAGGAGAACCACATTAATACAAACTTGAAAATGAAAACAAACTTATTTCTGATTAGTTCATATGATAGAAAGACTCAAAATCCAGAATTGATTACAAGAAAAATTCTTGAGTTGACTTACTTTCCTTCATAGACTTTAGCATGAGCACCTTCACCAATTTTAGGACCAACAAATAGTTGCTTAGGATCTATAAGCCATTTGGCATCTAAATTAAACTCTCCAACAGAATGAACTTCATTACCAGATCCCATTTTCAATTTCTTTCTCAACCAAACAACACCTATCTATCAACAATATATGATCAATCAACACTCACCAAAAACCAACCATACCCTTCTAAAAAAAAGCTTTTTTTTTACTCAAAGTAGAAAAAAACTAAACTTTTTGCAACATTTACCATTTACCAACACTTTCACAAACACTGATCAAAAACCAAACATACCCTTATAAAAAAAAAACAACCTTAACTGAACTGAAACATAGTTACATGACAGCAACAAAGTGGTACTATACTATAATTAACCTAAGAAAACAAAAACAAAAAACCTAAACTTTATGCAACTTTCCCAAAACAAACACACACAAACTTATCCCAAAAATCACGGTTATGGATGATTAAAAAAAGAGAATGAAATAAAAATTTGCCTTTTTTTAGGGGGCAAAGAATAAAACTTCACATGTTAAGAGGTGCTTAACAACAAACCCAAAAATTAGAATAATAATAATAATAAGTATTAAATTAAATAAAAACAAAAAATAATAGGCTATGTCAGAAGAAATGTGGAAGAAGAGATAGCTAAGGTTGAAAAAAATGAAAGAGTGATGAGAAAATGAAGGGCTCAGATTGAAAGATGAAGAAAAGGAGGTGGTGGAAGATTGATTGAATTGAAATAAAAATAAAAAATAAAAATGATATCTTATGATATTGATTATAGTATATAGTTTAATAATCTGTGTAACGCGTATTGGTTGATTATTGAATTCTTTCTGTGATGTTGCTGCTGCCATTGCTAAAGTAAAAGGGTGGAAGGAATTTAGTCTCTCTCACAAGTATAGTGTTTTAGTTTAGTTCACATTCACACACATACTAATGTAAGTTCTGATTTGATATATATACTGACACGATACTGACACATCAATGTATAATTTTAAAAAAATTAACATAATTAAATGTGTTATATTGAAAATGAGATGAATATGATACTGACACTGACACGTCAATATATATCTTAAAAAATAATATAATTAAATGTGTCATATCGAAAAATAAAATTCGTTGTAGTTGGATAAATATCGCATTCATGTATTTGGCGTATCCATAGTTGTTCGATTTTGATGAGACGAGCTAAATATAATATCTATTTTATTTTATATTTTATATGCACTACTAAAAATTGGCATTATGTGGTACGTTCATTTACAAAAATATTCTTCTTGGAATTAATTTGTTACTAAAAAGTACTATATTGTATTAATTACCATTTACAAAAATATTCTTCTCAATCTTAAACAAAATGGTTTTGTCTAAGATGATCATTCAAACCGTAACCCTGTCCCAAATTACAGAAAGGAGATATTATGTTCAATGACTAAAACAAACTCATATTTTTTAAAACAATTGTGTATTGTTTAATTTAGTCCACAAAATAAAAAATTGTGATTTACTTTTTTGTGTAATTAACATTATTAATTACGAAATATGCACCAAGTTTTTTTTTAATTTACACATCATTTTCTTAAAAATCAATCGATTATCAGTTTTTTTTCAAACATACAAATAAACTATCATTTTTATCAGTTCATAATTCCTTTTAGCATTAATCAAATAAAAAAAATTATTTTCTTTTTTTTGTATCAACAAAAAAAATACATATTCCCTAATTTAAATACCATACACGTAAGGTTAACATTTTCATTATATACATAATAATATTATGATCTCAAACATTACTAACAAGCCCAAAAATTATTGCCAAAGCCCACTACTACATACAAAAAAGAAAATGTTATTTAATTATGAGGTGGGGTCACAATTTTTGTTTTATATAACCCATCAAAAAGTTAACAGGTAATGAATCTGAGTCATCCAAATTAAAAAGTATTAAATCTATGGTCTTGGTTTAACTTTCCCGTGATGGAAAAAAAGTATGTTTTCCCAAATTAAATGGCACCATGAGTTTGTGTCTAACTTGACACAATAATTTCCAAAATTCCAACTCTCATAGAGAGGATATTTCATTTTCAAATCATATATCAATCAAAGTATATGAAAACGCATTATTTGTTCTTTGTTCGTACTTCACTCTGTTGTTGATTCAAAGCTACATGTATTTTAACCTACTTGTGATTTGACTATTTATATATGGTCGAGGAGACGGTTATGTAGTAATTAATGGTCGGATAAGAGGCAACCGTTATGGAATGGTGGCCATAAATGCGGTAAATGATGGCCGTTATGAGCCACATGACATTACTAGGCTTCATTGAGATAGAGAGGATCCAAGGTGAGAAGGGGGATTCCACTCACTTGGACCTATGTAAAAACGAGCCTTAATTTGTTGCAGGCTAGACTTTTGCCTAGTCCAAAACAATTTCTATTACAAGAGCAGTATAGCCACCTTTAACTATCTCCTATAGATCAAGGTCTTTTAACTAAAAGAAGGTTTTGACTTTATCCTTATGGTAATCAAAATTTGATATGTTGAACATAAGTGATTAATCTACCCTAAGTTAATTATGCTTTGTTAAATTTTTAATATGTTTAGACTAAATTGAGTCGATATCCTCTCAATTTAATAAACAAACATCTTCATTTCTATAGTTTTGAAATATAAATATCTAATTAATTTTTGAAAGGATAAATATCTAATTAATATCACAAATTCTAAAAATACATACATTTAGACCATTTATTTACTTACAAAACTACAGTAATAACATTTTCATTTCTTTTGAAAAATGGAGAGAATCACAACCCCACCGTGTTAGGTTAAACAATTTCCTACAAGGATGAACGGTACTAACGATCTTGTTTAAATAAGTGAATTGAATACAAATCGTTTATTTTTTCACAAGTCAAGTTCAAGCATTAAGTATTTAGCCCAACTTATTGTCAAAAACATATTTAGCTCGACTTTTCTCGTTTACACCCTTAGTTTTTTGGGGTAAATCGGGTATCCTCCGTGTGCAACTGTGACGACTAATCCCTTGAGTTTTGTGGGACCTAAATGGACGGCAAACTCTCCATAAGAGTTTTAATGTGTTGCATGCCCAAAGCTGGATTCAAACTCAAGACCTTAGTTAAGCTAGAAGAGACTCGTGTCATCTCATCTAAACGCTCTTGAATTGGTTTACACCCCTAAGTAATATTATCTAATAACAACCCTTATCTTTTTTTTAGCAATTCTTTTATCGTCAGAACCCAAAATACAAAACATTTAATGAAACTCACATCAAATGAAAAAATTAAAACAAAAAATAATTTAATCACATCAATCAACGTCATTTGATTTTATTCTCTTTTAATTTTTTTATTTGATATGAATGTGCTCAAATATTTTTTATTTAGAGTTGTGTTCATAGAAGAGCTTCTCCTTTTTTTTAGGGGAACAACCCTTTAGATGGCTTAGTAAAATAAAATTAAAATTAAATGATAAAATGATTGTTATGAGCAAAGATACTTCTAGTAGACATTTCTACAAATTTTGTTTTAGGCCAAAAAGTTTTCTACATTACGCTGTTCATATCGAAAAATGATATTTATACAACCATTTTAAAATAATGTTCTACAGTTTTTTCTTTCATACTTTTATTGCGTTCTTACTCTTTTTCCACTTTTTATCTCTATTAATTTTGTCAAATAAAAAAAATTAATTATCTTAAAAATTATAATAAAATAATTATACAAATATCATCATTCATTTGTCTTTATGTCTCATAAATAGTAACCTATATCCTCTTCTATTTTGTAGTACATCCGTCCGATGATGACTACCTACCAAATGTTTTCTTGTCATACACGTCACATTTATAGTACGAATTCTTCTCATCTCTAACAAGATCTCTCTGCCACTTATAGGTACAATGTGATTGTTCTTCGACAATAGTACTTTGTATTTGGTCCATTCTGATGAAATATTTCCAACAAACATATATAACACCTCCTCCCCTACCTACTAGTGTGCTTCCTTGTAGAGCTTGGGGTCAACTTCATAACGACCTCCATTTCAAAATTCATAATTAATTCACGTGATCATTAGTTTTATTTGTTATGAGTTTAAATCCATTCTTAAAAACTATCAAAAAGGTGTTCAAATACAATTATCGATGTGAAAATCTGAGTAATGATTTTGACATTGCAATTTCAATGCCCTTAAATAAACTACCTAACATGTGTTTGAGTCCAATTTAGATAATTTAATTTTTAACCCCAACTCATGTTAAATGAGTTTGAATGAATCTCATCTTAAAAATTAACTAAAAATATGATATTTTACACTTATCATTTAGAAATTTGAGCTATGGAGACTTTAAACAAAGAGGGAGTTGTGTTATTTAAACATTCCTTTAGATGACAATTTTTGTGACAACCAAAATTTTACAAAGAAAATGATATATTGACACAAAAATCAAAGCAATAGAGAGAAAAATTAAAAACATAACATAAATGTGAGAGAAAAAATTATCACAAAAATTATAAAAAATAGTTGTTGAAATATCATTTCTCATAAACAAAGAAACTACTACAAATACCATATTTAAGTTTTGAAGTGATGTGAAACAGCTTTCAATTCCACACGTAAAGCACCTGACTAGGCTTTTTCCACTGGACCATGTTTTATGACCCCACCATACAATCCATCCATAAATAAACAAAAATAAAACATGACATGTTGGCTTCATTCATCGTGGAAGGTTACAAAAGATATACGCAAAGAGTTGTCGCCACCTCATTCTCACACGGAAACTAATTTTAGGATAAGACCCAATCACAAGGAATTCATATATTTTAAGTTAAGAGCATGGTTGGTGACACATTATTATAAATAATATAGAGATCTTTAGGACTACCGACAAAAAATTTACATTTTGTATTTCTGTAAAAACAAAATATTTTGTAACATAAATTTTATTAATTTTTTAAAATAGTATGTAACTAGATATTACATTTTTAAGGTTCGAACATATAGATTTATAGTAATATAATATACAATATTCTTATAAATTGAGCTATATTTACGTAGATTAAAAATTAAAATCTAATGGACATGTAAAATAGTTTTACATTACATATAATAGAAGACCATCATTCTTCTATGTCACATGATCAATTTCAAAATACAATGCACAAGCAATACGTGCTAAAATTGGTTTTTCATCTAAAACTTTTGCTATAAACTCTAAAAATTAAAATCTATTATAATACTAATAAACTAACTTGTAAAATATTATTTGGAAATAGTTGATAATAAATAAACGAATTGATTGAATCTAAAAATAAATGGAAGTTCAACTCTTATTGTCAATACGTAGACATCTCTTTAATGAATGATATATAAATGTTGAATGAGTCCGCTATAATTTTAACAGGGATGATCCTCTCTGATGAAAACATCTCAAGTTTCTGTAGTGGTTAAGTTTGTATAATCAACTTATTCAAAATTAATTTTTTTTAATATTTAAAAAAAAAGACACTGGTTAACTAGATCTTTAAACAAAATTAGGCTTGTCCGGCCGTATTTCCACCTGTCTTGACATGTCACGAGTACGGTATGAGCTGAGTTATTTTGGTCTAATAAAACGGTGCTAGATTGAATTGATTTGTCATAAAAGAGAGAGAGAGAGAGAGAGAGAAAGAGGTGAATCAAAATGGAAGGAGGTGGTGATGATGATCATGCAGCGGCGGCGGCGGTGGTGATTGAACACAAAGCATATGCAAGAGTTGGATTGTTAGGAAATCCAAGCGATGTATATTACGGCAATACTATCGCTTTCAGTATTTCCAATTTCTTTGCCACCGTTAAGCTCATTCCTTCCATTGAACTCATCATTCAACCTCATCCTACTCATGATCTTGTCAACTTCTCTTCCAATCATCAATTGGTATATTTCTCTCTTTCATTTTCATTTGCATGTCCATCTTTTGTTCTCATTATCATCATCTATGTTTTATAGTATAAATGATTAATGCATGTTTGTGTTATGATATGCAGGTTGATAGGATAAATGCTGAAGGTTATTATGGAGGAGTTCGATTGCTTATGGCTATTTATAAAGTTTTTTATAATTATTGTAAAGATAATAATATTCATCTTCATCATACCAATTTCACTCTTTCCTATGATACTAACATCCCTCGTCAGGTATATAATTCTCTTGTTATAATTTATTTATGGGTTTAATTCATATACACTGTCAGCTTTAAGAGTTTTTATGTTTTCAGATCGTTAACAATTTGTGATGTGTTGAGTGCACACAATCAGTGTCAAGAGTTTTTACACAGTCGATCAATCATAATCATCAGATCATTATCAAATGTTTGACTTTCATATGAACTATTTATGAAGTAAGGCATATGGATGATTGTAATTTGTTGAAAGTGTAAAATTGTTTATATCACTCACTACCTTTTTCTTGTGTTGAATGTAAACCATTTATCTATCTATTAGAGTCATAAACTCATCACACTATCATTGCTGATTTTGTGTACTCTATTGTTATGATCCTTGTTAATGTACTTGAGGGTATGATTTTAAGCCCTGTTACGTCTTTTTAAGGTCACATAATTGTTAAATACTGTGTTCTTCTATAAAACTTCAACTTTTGTTATTTAGCAAGTGCCCTTACGGTCTTTCTTTTGTTTATTAACCAGTACAGTGCCCTGAAGCTATTCTTAGCCGGATTCACTCATTCATTATTTATTATTAGTGTAAACAGTTTCCTTTTCATATTTCAATCTGTTGTTTTTCTGAGGAAGTAGTATGAATTATGTTTTGAATTTTGTGTTTCAGAGTGGACTTTCGGGCTCTAGTGGGATTGTGTGTGCTGCCTTGAACTGCTTTCTTGATTTCTACAAAGTCAGGCATCTAATCAAGGTGGAGGTGAGGCCTAACCTTATCCTTGCCGCAGAGAAAGAACTTGGAATAGTTGCAGGTCTTCAAGATCGGGTGGCGCAAGTTTATGGTGGACTAGTTTACATGGTACATTGTTTAATTTCGATCAAAGCATTCGTTTTCAAATGTTTATCATGAATACCTATTAATCATGTGATGCGACTTTCTCTGCTTTTATAGGACTTCAACAAGGAAAACATGGATAAACTAGGGCATGGAATTTATATACCAATGGATTTGAGTCTGCTCCCACCTCTATACCTTATCTATGCAGCGAATCCTAGTGATTCTGGGAAGGTTAGTGTCATTGAATGGCTTTATCTTTGTTCTTATTATTATTATTATTATGTATATGTATGCTCCCTGTTTGTACCTTTTACAATAGTGTTATTACATCACACCTAACTTGCATGTTATGTTTCTTGCAAGTATGTTTTTTCTGAGATATATTTCATATGCTTACTTACATAAATTTCCCGATTCTTTTCTCTAAAATAAGAGATGTTTGCTGTAGCATGTGCTCTGAGGCTAAGAAGAGGCTTTTTTATCTGTTGTATTTGACTGCTAATTTGATGCACTGTTATTCAGCATGTTGGAGATAGCACTAAACACTATAAAGTGATATTTTGGGCTATCATTTCTAATAAGAGCACGAGGAAGTTCGCTTAATTTGGTTTTTCATATATAAACAAATTTTAATTTTAATTGATGATACTAACATGTAGGTTCATAGTAAAGTACGGCAGAGGTGGCTTGATGGTGATGAGTTCATTGTGACATCAATGCTTGAAGTGGCATGTATTGCGAAAGAAGGAAAGACTGCATTAGAAGAAAAGAACTATTCCAAACTGGCAGCCCTCATGAATCGAAATTTTGACCTGCGAAGGTAATTGCTATGTTTTCTGTATCATTACATATAGTTGGACTTGGACCATTTGATTTTTTATAATTGATCATTTAAAAAATCCAACTTTGAAACTTAAACATCAACTTACTTATTGATAGGTAGTCCATCCCTTGGTTCTTTGGTCCCCACTAAAAGCTCTAAACTATGACCAGCATATAGACTTAGCACTAATCTAAGCAAGCCTATTAACTTTACAACTTAACTCCAGTGTACTAATTTATTGATCAGTAGGAGTTGAACTCAGTATCGTTGGATTTCCAACATTTTCACACACTGTGCAGCAACCACTTGTGCTAAACCCCAGTTGTAAAAGTTTCACATAATTCATGAATATACATACAATAAGCACAATTTAAAGTACGACACAAGTTCTTCCACTGCCGGCTCTTAAAAATTTAGAACATCGTATTCAACAAGGGTCTGGCATCTAATATAAAACAAGGCTTTATCCACAAGAAAGATGCCACACAGACAAGCTCCATGCTGGCTGTCTAACTTCCGGATAATTTGAAAATTTTGAAAGGGACACCGGACATGAGGTAGTCACATAGAATCTCAAGAGGAATTAAACAACAAAGTGACAAAAGATATTTCTTTAAGCTTTGTAGTCCATCATATATGATTATGCTTTGCAAAATCCTTAAGGACCACATTTCATAATCATCTCAAGCTAAGGACCACTACTACTAATCTGGTAAATCTCAAGGCTCACTCACCTTTTGTCCAAACAAATAGGCAAATGGTCCTCTCCACCTAACACCCGAATAAAAGAGCTATCATCTCGCCTAATATACTCTCATAACCTACTTTAATTTTTCCCTAGTTTACACAGTCATTTTTCTTTAAACATTCTCTGGGACGTGTCTTTATGATGTCACACATAAATTGCTGCAGTACACTTATTTTTTGTTGAAGAAGGCTTTAGTACACTTACTATATCATAAAAATTGCAAATCATGATTTTTATTCATGCCAACTAATTAAAGTAATGGGAAAATTGAATTCTTGTATTGTACTTGTATTAAACTCTGTTATTGGTATTTATATATTGTACAGGTTAATGTTTGGAGATGATGCACTTGGTGATGTGAACATAAAAATGGTAGAGGTTGCTAGGAAGGTTGGAGCGGCGTCAAAATTTACAGGTAGCGGAGGAGCTGTTGTTGCATATTGTCCTGAGGGGACTTCTCAAGCAAAGCTTCTTGAGGATGAATGTCATAAAGCAGGATTTGTTTTGATACCTCTTGAACCTTTTCCTTCTCGTTTAAATGAAGCGGACTTGAAAATCTTGAAGATGTAATGTACTTGTCTAACTCTGAAGATTAGTTGTTCTCCAGAAGAAGCATATCCATCCCATTAATTATGAGTTGGAATTTTCAATATGAGATTCATGTTTTTTTATGGATGAATTTAAAAATGAAAACACATGGGTTGAATATGGTCCAGTTTTTTTGTTGTTGAGAGGTTTATGTACTGAGATTTATATTTGTATCGTGCATATGGATACAAATCTTCAATGATTCAGAATTCGGGAAAGTACCTTTTTTTGCTAGTAAATACCCAAGTACCCAATTTGATTTCCAAAATTATAGTACCATTATCAATTTAGCCATTCACATCATCAATATTTGATGTTACTCAAGTTTATCACTTCGTTTGAATTTGTTATCAAATGCAAACATAACATATTTAGCTTAATTTCAAATGCATCTACGACTATATCAATTTAATGTCATTATGGTTTACGCAAAAACCTATCAAGTCAACAGCTTAGATTATGGCTTGCCATTGCCACTGGTCTCATAATGAAACTAAAAATAAGAACTGGAGACTTAACCAACTTGGCTTGGCACCAAGAAATCTTATGCATATAATTAGGGGTGTCCTACAATGAATTCATAATATCATATCTTCAAGCATCATGTGTAATGCTCATCATGTAGTAACAGCAGGAAATACAAAAAAAAAAAAAAAAAGAAAAAAAGTTAGTCAGAAACTACACAATAGTTAAGTAGTAAATTGAATTCAGTAGTTTTGAATTCATATCATATCTTCAAGCATCATGTGAAATAGTCATTGTAAGAGTGGCAAATACAAGAGAAAATCAGTCAGAAACCGCACAATATTCATGATCTCATTTAATATTCCAACATTCCAAACATGCAAAACTACTTAACTCAAACTACCTTCTCACTCTTTACATTCAACATAAGCTAATTCTAATTGGATGACTCCAGCCAGAAGTTGGATGCTTTTAAATACAATCAATCAATAATCTAAGAATATTTACTGCCAGTGGTCGAACCTATTTAACATCATTGCATTTAACAGTTACAATTAATGTAATTGTTTGTTGAACAGTGTAGACCCTCCTTTGAACTTAACATAATTACCAAGAGAATGGTATAAAATAGAACTTGTTTCAATCATCATAGCATAACACTTGCATTAGCTCAAGTGGTGTAGACCAGATTGGTAGATCAAACAAAGATTGTTTATATTGTTCTTCTTGTTTAGAACACATTGCTTCGGCTACGTCGCATAAATTGGAAATATCATGAATGATTGCTTCCTGAGCTTCCACCTGCAAGTTTGAGAATACTAAATTAAGAGTGACAAACTCATCAACATTCAACACCATTCACTACATATGCAGTTCAGTTACATTAACAAGTATATAATTCTACAAAGGATGTTCCAAGGCCGGAAAGAATGGCTACTTAATTGAGTTTAATCATCATACACACCGATGCAACAGTGTGACACAAACCATCAATCATATCCAACTCATCATTTCTCAAAATAACTGCACAAATATTTACATGGTATTATGGTAAGATATGGACCGGGATTTGTTGCAAATACCGCAACATGCAGTTTCACATTGTAAGTGATCTTACTCGTTGATTTGAGATCTGACAGTTCAAAATACACAGTTAATCGATCTCAGCCATCAATTCAAATCGGACGGGCAAGATACAGTACTACATTACGCAGTTACTCCGTCTAATCCAAATCCATAAGATATGACAAATGTTTTTATAATTTTTTTCTACACCAACTATGCATAACAATTAAGTCCATATTCATATTTTTCATAAACTGAACTAAGAAGCTATCTTGACCGCAGTAACTTTGGCACACAGTTTCAAGCTTTAAGCGATCATGGCCATTGATTTGAGATCTGATAGTTTAGATTACATGGTTCTCGGCCATTGATTCAGATTGGACGACGAGACGCAATACTACATGACACAATGACTGCGCCTAATCCAAATCCATAAGATATGGTGAATGTTTTTATAATTTTTTTTACGTAACCCATGCATAATAATTAAGCTCATATTGATATTTTTCATATACTCCATTAAGAGTCTAACAGAAATAACATGAGATAAATTATAAAAGCCAGAAATCTCCATAAATATTTTTTAATATTTCTAACTTCTAACTTCTTCCATTTCCAAACACTCCGGTATGTAAAGTTTAGCTCAACTCACAATGTCGAAATTGCTAGGTTACACACCTTGACTCGGGTTCGAATTCAAGACCTCACAGTTATGCATGTGAGTTTCAAACACTCCTAAGCCCCAATTTACCAAATTTTCAAATTATTAGACAAACAATGCTTTCTAAGCAGTAAATTTTCACAGACTAGGTTTACAGCTGAACCTAAAACCAACAAATTCATGAAATTTAATGTAGAGTTACAGCATATACACATGACATTATTCACATAAATCACTTCAAACTCCAACATCCAACAGAAACACAGAAAAAAAACATAATTTTTTTTGTCAGAATTTCACTCTAACAAACCCAAATTTCAGACCCACTTCACAATAACCCCAAATTTTCAAACTTTCTTTCATAGTATTCAAAATCAAGACCAAAATCGATAAAGGGTAGCTTAAAAACACAAATTTCAAACCCATTTATCAATACCCAAAAAACAAAATTTCTTTGAAAATTGCAAAGAATGGTGAAGTTACCTGAGAGAGAAGATCATCAAGAAGAGACGATTCAGCAGATCCAGAAGTAGAAGGAATCGACAAGTTTTGATTTTGCTGCTGTTGCTGCTCATTAAGCTGATTTGAAGAAGAAAGCTGCAATGCACTTAAGGTGTTTGATAAATGTTGCCACTGAACAATTTCCTTTTCATACTTGGATTTAAGCTTCAAAAGCGTCGTTTTCTTTCGTTCTTTTCGTAACTTCTCTAACGCGTTCTGATCTGGTGCTGTTGAGGGTTCCGGTGAGTTGAGACGACGGCGTTTGCGGCGTTTGTAGACGAAGCCGTCGTCGTAGCAAAGCTCCCATTCGTCGTCTTCGGATTCCATTTGGGTTTGAAAATTTGGAATGAAGCGCGAACGCGGGGTGCTGAAATTTTTCAATTTCAATACTCTTTTTCCTTTTTCTTCTTCTATTGCATTTGACTCTTTTTTTTAGTATTTGAATTGATTTGAAAATGTTAGGTATTCATTTTTCCTTTGTCATAATGTGCCTTATGATAAGATTATAGTTTTGCATTTTTTGGCATTTTTCTATAGTTTTTTTCATCATTAATTAGTGTAAATAATTTCCAAGTAAATCAAATGACAATATTTATTATTTAACGTGTTATGCAAAATATTCCTACTATGTATGAAGCGGCTTCTGGATAAACTATTAGTCTTTCCAAGTCCGAAATTTATTACAGTCGTAATGTTCCGGATGCTTTGAGAATTGCTATTACTAATATTATGGGTGTGCAAGTAGTGTTAGGTACAGGTAAATACCTCGGTCTACCTTCAATGGTAGGTAGAGACAGAAATGTTGTTTTCGCTTATATCAAAGACCGTGTTTGACACAAAATAAACTCATGGAGTAGTAAGTGTCTCTCTAAGGATGGACGTGAGGTGATGATTAAGTCAGTGTTGCAAGCAATTCCGTCGTATGTTATGAGCCTCTTTCTTTTACCTACTACTCTTATCTCTACCATTGAGAAAATGATTAACTCGTTTTGGTGGGGAGCTGGAGGAGGTTCTAACATGGGTATTCATTGGTTGTCTTGGGAGAAACTCTCTATGCACAAGGTTCACGGTGGTATGGGATTTAAAGACTTGACAACTTTTAACTTGGCTATGTTAGGTAAGCAAGGCTGGAAGTTTATGAATGAACCAACCTCTCTTGTGGCCCGTATTTTCAAAGCACGTTACTTTCCCACTTGTAATTATGTAACTGCTAGATTGGGTCATAGTCCGAGTTATGTATGGCGAAACATTTTTAACGCTAGGTTCATTGTTCGTGGGGGAGCTCGTTGGTGTATAGGGTCTGGAGAGTCTATCTCTATTCTCAATGAACCGTGGCTAGTGGACGGGAACAAGATCGAAAATAATATTTTGGGGGCTCATTTTGTTCAGAATTTTGCAGTAAATAGTCTTATTAATCAATATCTGAAGACTTGGAATATTGATGTTATTCGGCAAGTTTTCAGCCCTGATATTGCTTCGTCGATTTTGCATACACCTCTCGTTGATGAAGTGCACGAGGATAAGTTAATTTGGAAGGCGGAAAAGAATGGTTTGTACTCGGATGAAGAGTGCTTATCGTTTGTGTGTGACAGACTTAGTGGATACATCACATCTTCAACGACCAGGGAATTGGAGTGGTATCTGGCGTCTGAAGTGTCCTCTGAAGGTTAAGCACCTATGTTGGCGTATTTGTCGAGCTTGTTTGCCTACATGTGTAAGGCTCCAGGACAAAGGGGTGCACTGCCCGACAAACTGTGTTTCTTGTGAAAGTTTATACGAGGACTCGAAACATGTATTTTTCGAATGCTCTCTTGCTGTGCAGGTCTGGCAGCGTAGCGGTTTGTGGAATTCTGTCAACCGGGCGATGCTTCATACGGATTCAGCAAGTGAAATTGTTTTCCAGTTGCTGCAGGAGTTATCAGTTGCTGATTCGCAACGCTTGGCTGTTACCGTTTGGAGCATATGGAAGCACCACAATCTAAAGTTGTGGCAAGAAGTTTCAGAAACGGTGGCTCAAGTGGTGGAGCGTGCGATGCGGATGCTAGAAGATTGGCAGCTAGCTAACAACTACTCCCCAGCTGTGAGGAACCCGCAAGCAATTTTTTTTTTGCTCATAATAGTTCAGGTATGACAGTTAGCTTGGAGCAGGGAAGGAATTCTACTATTCCCACGGATGTAGCAGCAGGTGCGGGCAGTTCCAGCACTAGACAGTCTCGCTGGCAGCCACCGTCGCGAGGTAGAGTGAAGTGTAATATAGATGCAACCTTCTGAGATCAATTCAACAAGACGGGCATTGGTATATGCATCCGAGATGAGGAGGGTACTTTTATTTTGGCTCAATCAATCCCTATTTCCCCAAAGTGTCCAGTGGTAATGGGAGAAGCTTTGGCTTTGTATAAAGCAATAGAATGGTTAAGTGACATGGCGTTTGATTCGGTGGATTTTTGTTATGACTCCAAAACTATTACAGATGCTTTTAATCAGACCTGGGTAGATGTCTCAGAGACTGGTTATATTTTATTGGAATGCCGACGATTGTTCACTTCCAACTTTACAAACTCCAAGGTAAAGTTCAACAGACGACAAGCAAATGAGGCGGCTCATATCCTAGCAAGGGCTGCCACATTTTTAGCTAATCCCACCATTCATTATCATGTTCCTCGTTGTATTGAAAACATTATTATTAATGAAATGATATACGTACCTTTCTTTAAAAAAAAAAAAAAAAAGAAACTCCAAGGATTTAGTGATCTAGCTATTCCTAGCCAATATAGATTTTTGATCTTGTAAAGTATTATAATTTCAAATGATTGATGAACTATATCAAACGATAAACTCAAAATTACGAGAGTTTCATTCTCCTGTTAACCGAATGGTTAATTAAAAAAAAAATCACATGACCTAAATAAATATTGTAAGATGAATTGCACCTTATGAACAAACAAGTTACTTCAAACATCATATTTCTAGTAGCTTTTTTCTCTCAATTTCCGTTAAGTTACAATTTTTTCTTTAACTTTTATCTATGCTATCCTAATTAAAAAAATTAAGTATTTCTAACATAAAAAATATTAACTAAATATATTTATTCATTCCATTTCTTATTTCTAAATTAATTTAATCTTCAATTTTATCAAACAATACCGATTCAAATGGGTTAATTTATTTGTTATCAATCATATGCTAATTTATTCACAGTAAATTAGTTTATCAATTATTCGAAAAGCCTCCAATGTTGTATGAACTAACTTATTAAAAAACAAATACTTAATATCAGTTTTAACCCCTAACTTTCTCAAAATTGCGATTTTGGGTCCTAAGAAAAAAATTACAAAACCGCCCCTTAAGTTTTGCACCTGTGGCAGTTTTGGCCCCAAAACCAATTTTGATTCGGTCTACGCTGACGTGACATCCTAAGTGAGGTGTCACGTGTTATTTTATTTTTGACATTGGGGGTCAAAACTGCTACAGTTGCAAAACTTAAGGGGCAATTTTGTAGTTATTTTTCTTAGGGGCCAAAATTGCAGCTTTGGGAAAGTTTGGGGGCTAAAACTGCTATTAAGCCAAAAACAAAACAATATTTGCACAATTTTATGGGTAATTTGTTTCAATGATCCGTTATTAAAACTCACATATTTTAAATGTGTAGAAGTAAGATGTCCGAAATTTAAACCGCCGCATCCATATAATATATGCAATATCCTACCGATCAAGATAAGTTAATTTTCTCATAAAATATAATGAGTAATTTGTTTTGAAGTAATTATTGAATAATTTATACACAACCCACTACCCTCACTCAAATCTTTGAATTTCTTTCAACAATGGTGAAACCAATATCTCTATCTCTAACCCATCATCTCCATTTCCTCACAACAACCTCTTCTTCCAGATTATTCCATCCATTCTCCACTCTCCGTTTCTTCTCCACAACCCCATACCCACTCCAATACGAACTCATCATCAACCGTCCCAATCTCCCCAAACCCACTCGAACCTCTAAACCCGAACCAACCCCACCTCAAAACTCCTCCCTCCAATCCTGGGCCAACGATAAATTAACCACTGAACCGGAATCAAACCGACCCGGTTCGTCAAAATTTGAACTTGATAACAATCTTGATAAATCCAAGAGAAAATACTATAACAAAAGGAGGAAGAGAATGTATGGGTCTGATTCCGATGATGATCATCGTCGTAACGAGGAACAATTGGTGGAGATGATACCGGAAGTTGTGGAGTTGAGGACTTTGCATAAGAGGGAAGAGGAATTGTATATGTATGATGCTTTTTGTTATCCTTGGGAGAAAGATAAGCATTATAAAATGGTGTATCAGTTGGAGAAAAAGTATTTTCCTAATCAGTGTTTGGATCAGGCTTTTTTGAAACCTGGTCAATCTAATTGTTCATATGCAAGTTATACAAGTTCAAATGCTAATTCGAATGCGAATACTAGGGTTAGGAACATGAAAGTTGGTGTTTTTGGGAAGAATAAAGAGGTTGGTGATATTGTTGATGATAATAAGTTGGTGTTTTTTGACGAGAATGGGAAAGACGATGATCGGAGAAATGCAGGTTCAAACTCGAATGAAAATGCGAATGCTAGGGTTAAGAGCAAGAAAGTTGGTGTTTTTGGTGTTGGGGGGAAGAAAGATGAGGTTGGTGATGGTGATGATAAGTTGATGTTTTTTGAGGAGAATGAGAAAGGGGTGGAAAGAGAAAAGGAAAAGGGGAAGAGGGGTGTGGATAGTAAAGATGTTAGTGAGAAGAAGGTAGAGGAGTTTTTTAAGGGTTTGAATGTGAAGAAGGAGGTTGAAGTTGTTGAGCCATTTTTTAGTTCGAGGAGGACGGGACTTCCTCCTGTTTGGGATAGTTCGCATGGGACTGTGCTTTTGATTAACAAACCTAAAGGTGAGTGAGTTAGTTGTTTTGCTATTTAGATTTTTTTTTTTTTGTAAAAATGGAAATGAATTGTGTGCAGTCATGCAATCGCGCTGTTGTAGAGTAGTTTTGTTGATTGCGGATTGTTCAAATTGCGCTACACTATAGGGGTATATCGCCTTAATAGTTTCTATTTGACAACACTTTGTACTAAATAGCCTACCACAGAACAATAACAATTTGTTCAAATTCCCTAAAGGTGAGTGAGTGAGACATTTCAACCATTTAGGGCTTGCTTGGATTGACTTATGTGAGCTTATTTACTCATGAGTTTTGTGAGACTGTTTGGGAAGACTTGTGAAAACAGCTTAGGAAATTGTCCATGAAGCTTTTTCAGTTTATTTTCATAAGTTCTCCAAGATAGCTATGAAAATAGCTTAGACGAAAACGATTTAACTTTATTTTATCTTTTGCTTTAGAAATAGCTTATATATAAGCACTTATCATGATAAGCACTTGTGCTATAAGCTGCAAATTAGCTGTTAATCCAAACAGGGCCTTACATTTCTTACTTGGAATAGAAATGGATTGCCTACCACCATGCAATCACACCTACAGTCAATCTTGGATAGCAGAAAAATAGCTGTTTGTTCTTATTCCGCTAAGCTACAGGGTTGTAGCACCTCAATAGTCGCTATTTGACAATACTTTGTACTAATTAATTAGTGAATCACATAACAATAGCAATTTGTTCAAATCCTGCTATGCTGTAACGCTAGGGTGCGGCTATACTTTTGTAGACGTAGACTGTTTGCAAGAATCCTTACTTTGCTTCATTCTGCTAGCTAGTTGATTTACTTTTGTGGAATTACTAATTAGAAGAGCTAATGGTTATGTTATCGAGTTGTTGTAGTTAAATTTAATGTATGCATATTTTAGAAAATAACTATCGTAAGTACACTATTCATGATGAATGAGTGACCTCCACTTTCATTGAAAACAACTTTATTGTGATATGCTTATACTGCAGCAACTATTGATGGTTCATGATGTATAGGCTTCGTTGTTTTCCACGGTCTCATTTCATTGATCTCATAGTGTAGGAGTTTGACTGAAATCTTTGTTCATTGGTGGATATTGCTGCATTTTTTATCCTCCATTTTTCAATATGCAACAATATGTTCTTAAATATGGTAATTATGATTTACTTGATAGTTTTTCTTTTGGGATGTGTCCATAAAAGTAATATAATGTGAATTTGTGGCAGGTTGGACTTCATTCACAGTTTGTGGAAAGCTTCGTCGCCTTGTCAAAGTGAAAAAGGTTATTTTCCACAGTACATATGCATTTAAGTTCGCGTTTTATGTAGACTTATAGTATTAAATATTTACAGGTAGGACATGCCGGAACTCTCGATCCAATGGCTACTGGTTTATTGATTGTTTGTGTTGGCAAATCAACGAAACTTGTGGATAGGTGATTGAAGTTAAATAGAGTTTTGTTCCCATTTAAGTACTAAGTATTGGATCCTATTTCACTATTGTACAATTTTTGTTTTAGTTAAAATGTTTTGATCTGGATAACTTTTCTGAATAATTGATTTTTTTTATGCTTCAGATATCAAGGGATGGTTAAGGGTTATAGTGGGGTTTTCCGCTTAGGGGAGGCTACTTCAACATGGGATGCTGATTCACCAGTGAGTTAATCTGTTTTTCTCATGTTTAAGCTTATATAGCACACTATATAATTAGCTATTGGTTCACCTATTGCTTCAAATGTAAAGGCTGCATTATAGATAATTTAGTGGATTTCTGTCTGATTTCATACATACGCAACGCAGTAGACAAATGAGCTTGTTAAAAAGGCAATTACTATGGTCCTAACACCATAGTAAATAGCGAGCCATAGTTCTCAGAATAGTTCTAGTAACTGAATTGCTAATTCAATTTGTTTTCTACCTGAAATAATTTGATTTCTCACTGATTGTGGGACTGCATTGTCCCTGTGTAGTAGTGTTGAGAATCTTTCCTACCATATGATCAAACCAATAATTACTTAGTTTACTGTCCGATTTTCGGAAGCCAACCTACCATTTCCTTGTCTAAAGTTCGGTTTAATTGCATGGTTGGGAGGGATAACCGTAGATAGTTCATAGTTGGACCATTTTGTCAAAGATAATTTATTAATCCATTATGGACCTTTCAACCTCTGTACAATGCGACTTGCGTTCAACATCTGTATGCTGTGACTTCGTCTGTCATCCCCGACGGTCCATGCGCCGTTTTTGATCGTGTTTGGCGGTCCCTGCGCGAGCGCAACTGCGTCGTTGTCGTCCTCTCTGCCTCTGCCATGTTCTTCAGTGCGCAGTTCATCATCGTCTGCCTCTGCTCTGTTTGATTCTCTAGTTTCTACCTCTGATCCGCCACTGTGTGTGGGTGAGGGTGAAGAGAACGATGGAAAGAGAGTATTTTGTCTTATTTGTTCGTACTTGGTTATTGGTTAAGCTGACATTGAATTTTTATGAAAAAATATTGGCTGTATCATACTTTCTTGTGGGCCTTTTCCCGAAAACACCGGTTCTTGCAGATTTCTTTTGTTTGGGTGTTTGAAATTTGAATTGGGTTTGGGCTTTGAGCACATTTTCCTGCTTCCTTAGTTGTGGGTCCAATTACTAAAACTGGCTAAATTTGATCTGTTGAATTTGTAAGATGGTGTGGTGTTCGTTTTGTTAGTTGACACTTCGCGAAAATTGCCCATTTGATGAGGCCTATGTGTTTATTAATTTGATATGATATAACGTGTTTATTAATATGATTTGATGCTTGGACCTTGGACAGTTTCAATATATTGAAATTGGTGTAGTAAGAGTAATTTAAATCATCATACACAAGTATTATTTATTGGCAATGAAGAGTATCAATTCAAGCTTGGGTAAATGCATCCAAATTATTGTAATGTGACTCATAAGCAGAATTAGGAATGACAATTCATATGGCAAATTTTGTTTTGATTTTAAAGTTTTTAACTACATGCAATTTTTTCACTCATAGGCCAGCTTAATATGTAGGTCATTCAGCGTGAGCCATGGGAGCACATCAAAGACGAGGACATAAAGAAAAGTGCCTTGTCCTTTTGTGGAGAGATTTGGCAAGTTCCACCTATGTTCTCTGCTATTAAAGTAAGAATAATTACCATTCTTGAACCATTTAATTTTCATAGTTTCGTTAAAGCTTTGAAGTTGGATGAAGTCTGAACTAATTTAAGTTATTAAATATGTCATTTCAGAAATGGTTTTTCAACTCAGAGAAGCTTTTATGCATCCAATATAATCAACATTTTTCTTCGTATTTAAAGCGTTCAGCATTGTGAAACTTTGTCATATGACTTTTGTTTTTCATTTATGAAGACTTGGTTTCTTATGGAAGCAATTCCTTACATTCATCACTGCTTTTTTATAGGTTGGAGGTGAAAAGTTGTATGAGAAAGCAAGGAGAGGAGAAAGCATTGAACTCTCGCCTAGACGAATTTCAATTTTCCAATTTGACATAGAGCGTAGCTTGGATGACAGGTAACTTTTTGGGAGCCTCCGTTCTGTGCCCCGTTTTGCCTTTGAATCAAGATTTAAGTTGACCATTAATAGAAGTTAAAATCAACACCGCTAAAGCACTTAATTGACCACCAAGACCTTTGGTAGTAATAATTCCCTTCATGAAATCCAATTTGAGTACAAATCTTCAGGATTTGGCTTCTCAAAAGTCAACAATTCACTTTAGAGAGTAAAGTAAGTAATCTAAACTGTCAATGAGAAAATCAACTGTTGATATTTTAACACATTCATGATTTGTTATGCATGCGTGTAACATCAACTGTTGATTCATTGATCAACAATTGGAATTACTTACTTTACTATCTAATGTGAATTACTAACTTAAGCTAAATCCAAATCTTCAACTCTTTTCCCCTTCTCATGTCCTAAATCACTTAATTGGTTAGAAGGGAATTAACAAGAATAAGTCTGCAAGCCAACCGAAAAGGCTGTAAGTGGTAGAAACACCTCAATGCGGAAAGGTAGTTTTTTTTTTTTTAAACATCTGCTGATGGAATGATTGTTAGCCATTGAGTTCCAAACATACAACAAACACAGGATTAGGAAGGAGATAAATTTTTTATGCGGGTTTTTGCTAGGAAGCGAGCTCTGATCAAACACATTTATGTAGCAAAGACAGGGAATGTGCTATAGGATGACATGGCCCAAGCTGAACCAACCATCAGTTAGTAAACTTGTCAGAACTTCTAAGTTAGTTATTGTTTGTAGGAGGAGCTGGGAGGAATTTTGGCGAAAATTGTAAAGAAAGTAGGAGTGTCCCGAGTCTGTCGTATATCCCTGGAGATATCAATTGTATGTTCTGGTGGTCTAGCCTAGAACCATGTTCTTGTGATAAAGAATAAACCCGGTTTGATTTCTCTGAGATACCAGTGTAACAGCTTTGCACCTATAATGGATTGCACATTTTAATAATCCTATTATGCATATTGGGTAGCTTTCTCCTTATAAAAATGCGTGTTGGAAATTATCTGTTTAGATCTTGTAGTTGATTTGTTCATTTTGGCCCTGATATAGTTATACTTTTTCCAGACAAAATTTGATTTTTAGAGTGATTTGTTCTAAAGGGACATATATTCGATCACTCTGTGCGGATTTTGGGAAGGCTCTTGGCAGGTATTAGACTATTAATTTTATTATTTCTTATATAAAACTTTCTTTAATACAACATCAAAGTAGTGCTGCGAATATATTGTTGACGATTTTTTTGCTTTGATAATTGTAGTTGCGCCCACTTAACGGCTCTCCGAAGAGATTCAATTGGTAAGTAATATTTCCCATTGACCTATTCAATTCAAGAGTGATTGTCTCTATGATCTATGTGTGTAGCTAGCTAGTAACTGTAATGAATTTCTTCTCCAGGACAATATTCAGCAGATGATGCATGGGACTTTCAGGAGCTGGAAGAGGCTATCACCAAAACTTATCTTTAACTTATCTTCAGGACATGCAGTTTTCTTTTTCAGTAAACATGTTTATGAACCAACTTTTAAGCATATTATGGCCATTTGTGGAATTTTTAATTTTAAGAGTTCATTTCTGACTTGGTGTGTAAAATTGAGGGAAAAGATATGTAAAATTCATTCATTCATTATTTATATACAGAAATTTATTCTTCAACAACAATAACAAAGCCTTATGATCCTACTAAGTGGGTCGGTTAAATGGATGAAATCATCAAATTACGTTGTAGTGTTCTATCATAAACCATATTTCGATCAATCTTGTTAATAATCTCTAGATCTTTCTTAAAAAAAGCGAACTCTTTATTTGTCCCTTTCCCTTTTTTAGAACGGTGAACGTTCCATTGGTTTGAAAAATGTTATTTATTGTATAAAAAAATAAGATTTGTTTCAGCACTTTGACGAATTGTGAATAGTTTAATGAACAACAAGAAAAATTAGTGGCATAAGTTTAGTGTGGAGTTCGTACGGATACTGGCAAATGAGGTTGCATATAATTTAGCAAAGGCGTGGATACAAACAAATGAAGTTGTTTATAATTTAACACAGACGGCCATATAGTTGGCTAGTTTTCAGACCCTTTTTTTTTTGTTGACAAAATCAGACCTTAATTGTTGATACATTTTAATTAATTTTTTGAAATATATATATATATATATATATATATATATATATATAAGTAGTTTCTTATTAACAACACAACAAAAAAAAACATAACAAAAATATGTATTTATTTCAAGGGTGTACTTTAGTATTCTCCATTCTTTTAAAAGTGAATCTAACTCGGCATAAAAAAAAGTGTATTTACTTCAAGGGTACCTTAGCATTCTCCATTATTCAAAAATACTTAATTACTTCCACCCAAAAAAAATTGTGTTTACTTTAAAAGTGAATCTCTTTTGATGCTATTCAAAATTATGTATTTAGCGAATCTCACTTGACGCTATTCAAAAATATATATATATTTATTTTATTCTTTTTTTTATTTAGTTTCCTAAAATAGTTTTTTGTATGTTAAGGTGTTTTATGAAGAATATTACTATAAATCTTTGAGGGAGAGTTTTGCAAAAACAATCCAATCTTATGTTTCCAAAAGCACAAGAAGGATGAGAATTATCTATGATGATCCTTATGCAACGGATTCATCATCAGATGAAAATAATCATCATGTAGAGGAACCAATGAAGAGGAAGAGAGTTGTGCATGAATTTGCAATACCTAATCTTCCTAATGACACTGTTTGCCTTGAAGAAACAATGACGGATAAGAATAAGATTTGTGCAAAACCAACACCTATAGTAAAACAACCTTCTTCCAAATATAGAGGTGTTCGAATGAGGAAAACGGGTAACTAAGTTGTAGAAATTCGTAATCCGATTAAAGGGACGTGTGAATGATTGAGAACTTTCAACACCGCAGAAGAGGCTTCAAAAGCGTATGAAGCTAAATTTTTTGAATTTGAAGCATATGAGAATGTTGTTTCTAAGAGCGGCATGTCACATGCATCTTTATCGTCGCTCGAATCGGTTAATTGTGTTTACAATTTGATTGAGTGTGGTAAGATTTCAAGTAATCAACCTATTGTTGAGATTAATCCTTTGGAGGGTAAATTTGTGGAACAAAATGTGCCTTATTTAAGTCCTTTGGCAGTGATGCAACAACTGGATGTGGTTGGAAGTTTGAATTTGTTTCAGTTTGAATTGGATTGATTACCATTTGATGGTTTGGAACAGGTCTTGGATGATCTTGATTGCCTTGATGACCTTCAATTTTGTGACTTTGATATAAGAATGGATCAATTGATCTTCCCGATTTAAATTTTGGTGCTGAATTTGTTGATGATGAAGAGATTGATAGTTGGATTGAAGAACTCTCCAATACACCGGGTCCATAAATTTTAAAGTTGCTTATAGTTTAGAAATTAGTTATTCAAGAGTGTACTACTATTAGTACTATAAGTTTTGTGCTAGTACTATGTTTTTCTTATCTTCATGATGAAATTCATTCATGAATTTTTTTTTAGTAGTTTTATGAATTTTTTATTTTTTTAAATAAAATAAAAAAGATATGGTTTTGATATTGTTTAGCATATTGAAGTTGATTGACATTTTCTTAGAGAGAAGATTATCACCGGAATTATTAGAACCTCCTTTGTCAATTCCAAAGATCAACTCGCTGATATCTTTACTAAATCTTTATGGAGTCCTAGGATAACTTACATATATGACAAGATGGATGCCTATAATGTATATGCACCACCTTGAGGTAGTGTTGTGATATTGTGCCTTGATTGTAGTGATTTATGTTTCCTTTCTTAGATATTTCCTTCCTTAATCATTGGAAGTGATAAAGAGGTTCATGCCTATATATGGTTGCCTATTCACCTCACATTATGTACAAAGAACATGTTTTCATTCTAAAGTAAGTCTACTTTCCTTTGCTCCACACATTATAATTATATTGGTGTGATTTTGAGTTCGAATTCACAACAATTTATTTTAGATGAAGGGTTTTTGAGAGAATCACTTCAATGTACTTAATGGAAAATGATTAAAGCCATGAAAGATTCAACCCACGAAAATTACGAAGGTTTAAATTTCTGTATACCATCATCCATGAATTCCGCCAAGTTCAAAAATTAAAATTTCATCCTTAATTAGTAGCATGACACATTAATATTCTTGTAATTCGTGGATGAATTATTCATGGTATTTAGGCATGGCAATGAGGCGGGGTGGGGACGGGTTTCACCTTCCCCGTCCTCATACCCTACTCATATACACTTACCATTTACCCTACCTATATCTAACGAGGATGAGAAATTGAATCTCATCCTCGTCCCCAACGAGTTCGGGTATCCCCTCCTCCACATCTCCATTCCCGCAATGGATAATATTTTTAAATAAAAAAATAATTTTCAACCCCATGCACGATGTTGTAATGCATTATCCAGCAAATAGATGATGACGATCAATGACTATGGTGATGGAGAAGAGAGAGGTCGAGATTGTGAGATATGGAAGGAAAAGAGATAGAACTTTGGCAAATGTGTGTATATGTGACACTGAGACTCTGACTATGTGAAAGAATTAATTTAGAGTTTGTGTTTCTATTTTAAATAAAAGGGGTAGTAAATTGATTTTCTACATTTAGGAGGGGTTTGGGTATGGGTTTGGGGTGGGTACCTATATGCCCATTACCCGTCTCGTACCCATGTTTTGAAATCGGGGAAAACTCAAACTCATACCCAAACACAACCAAAGCGGGGAAAATCCATTAAATTGAGTTTGGTTCGGGTGAATACCCCAAGATACAACTTTTGTTGCCATGTCTAGTGGTATTTAGCAGCTCTCGTACTTAAAATATCATTAAACTATTATTCAATCATATTTTGGGACATGATCTTCAGTTTGATCAATCGAGAGAATCTTTGCATCTAGATGATTACATTGATATCTTCATTTTATAATAGATAATTAAAAAAAATTAATGGTCAAAGTTGTTAATTAGCATACTCCCTCCATTTTTAATTATAAGCAAATTTTAACTTTTAGGTTGATTCCATTAATGATGTATGTGATCTATATCAACCACATACATCACTAATAAAATGAACCTAAAAGTCAAAATTTGCTTATAATTAAAAACGGAAGGAGTATGTGAAAATTAAATTGTGACACTTATTTATTTTAAGATGGATGAGATATTAAATACATTTAATATTATGTTGACTCTATATAGTCAAAATAACTTGTAATAAACGAAAAATAAAATAAAAAACATTTAATATTATGTTGACTAGACAAAGTCAAAATATTATCATCCTTTAATTAAATATTACTTTTAAAATAATAGTATATATATAACTTGAACCAAGTTGTATGTTTCAATATCAGTATATTGCTTAATCAATTTGTGCAAGCAGAATGGTTTCACTCTCCAAATTTGCGTTATCAGTTTCTATGTTGCTAGCTATTATTTTTGTTTTTCAGTTGAAGGGTGGTAATAGTTTCAGTATCCTTAAGCCCGTAGTACACATGTATATTACCAACAACTTGACCAATGGTGAACAACTCGGAGTCCACTGTAAAGACAAAGATCATGATATTGGATATCGAGCAATACATTTTCAAGAACCTTACGCTTTCACTTTTAGGCCTGCTTTCTTCATATCAAATACCTTATATTTTTGTGGATTTAACTTTGGTTCTGAATCTCACTACTTTGATGTTTACGTTCAAGACAGAGATGAGAAAGCTGTCGACAAAGAATGTCATTGGCAAATAAATAAATATGGACCATGTAGGGTTAATGTTTTAGTTAATCCCAACTCTATAGAATGCTTCCCATGGCCTTCTGATTAATGTCTTTATATAAGGGAGAGAATAAATAATACTTTTAATAAATATTGTGATCAATGTATTCCTCCTTCAAATTTTATGAAATGAAGAATAAAATTAATATATTACATGTTTTTCTATATTATTTCATAAGCTTTACCATGTATATACACTCTTTCTCCTAGTCAGATCATAGAAAAAAGAGAAATGATATTTGTATATCAATTTTATCACAACTTTTGTTACAACCCTCTCTCTCATACATTCATTATGTCCTTACTTTCTCTCTCCATTGCTTTGATTTTCGTGTCAATACATATACTTCTTTCTATATTTTTGGTTGTCCCTATAATTATACATAAAGTGGTTTGTTCAAATAACGTAACTCTAGAAAAAAATTGCATCAATTTTAGACAACAAAATTCCATTCTTTACGTGAAAGGTTTCTGATTGGATGATCCACAAACCAAATTAATCACGGACCAAATTCCACACAAAGAGAATCAAATCTTTGTCCTAGACGCTCTTAATAATATACATTATAGAGCCTCAAATTCTGCACACTGGAAACCAAGTCACCTAATACATATCCAATATTATAAGAAAGCCAAGTGCATCTTAGACCGTAGATATCCTTTAGGAATAAAGGATGGGAAAGAGATGAAACATGGTAATGTAGTGAAGAAGATAATGAGAGCATGGGAAGTTATTGTTGAATCACCCATTCAAAAATTAAATGAAAGTGCATTAGTGGAGTTCCAAAATGTTTGTCATGATTTTCCAAAGTTTATAACCTAGGCCATGGCCACCTTGGATGTTGTTAAGGAGAAAATAATGAGAGCATGGACAGACTATGTGTTGCATCTTGGATGCAGAACCACCAACAAGGTAGAATTGGCTCATGCTATAGTAAATAAATATTTGAGCAATAGTGTGGGTGATTTGGGTACTTGTTGGGAGAAAATACATGACATGTTGGTGATTCAGTTAACTACGATACAAACATCATTTGATCAGAGTTACACCATATTGGAACATAGATTCAAATACGTCACTTTGTACTATGGATTAGGGGGTTATGTGTCTAGATATGCTTTAGATAACATAGTTTTGGAAGAGGAATGTTGTAGGGGAACATTGTGTATGAACAAGAAAATTTGTGGTTGTGCATGCTTTATTGCTACTAAAATCCGTGACGACAAGCCTATTTTATTGGATGAGATACACCGTCATTGACATAGGTTATGTATGGGTGAAGAAAGTAATGAAGATGGTTTTTCTGTCAACAAGGAGTGGAATGATGTTCAAGAACGTCTCAAGAAAGTCCCTTATCAAATGAAGCTAGAAATGAAAGAGGTTTTGCGGTAGTTGGCATTTCCAGACACAACAATAATGTCTCCACCACCACGAAAAGTATCAACCAAGGGAGCTAAGAAAAAAGTTGATATTGCGAGGTCTAAAGCAAAAGTGGCATCGACTAGTCGAATTTCTTCTTTGTGGAGGTTGTTGATTCCCAAAATCCTGATAGTTAACCGTCGCCGTCACTAACAACTTCATCATTTCCTAATTGAAAATGAGCTCGTCTTGTAAAACATCACGTTCCCCACTTCCACCACCTACTCGGTTTCCAAAGTCTAATCCGGTTCCAAAGCCTATTCCGGTTCCAACATCTATTCTGGTTATGAGCCCTATTGATTATATGACAAAGTTCATGGTTCCATTTATTGAAAAAGTGGTGGATGTTATAGACGACGGAAATTGTGGATTTCGGGCTATAACCGAGTTCTTGGGATTAACCGAAGAAAGTCATATCATGGTTTTTAGACATCTTATTCAAGAGTTGAAAGATAATAGAAATGATTATGTGGGGTTATATGCGGCTGAGGATCGTTATAAGTACATTTTAAAAGGCTTACGTCCTCCCACAAATAGTGGTGGTATTGCACTTGTTGATAAGTGGTTGATGTTTCCGAACATGGGACACATTGTTGCAAATTATTACAATAGGTGTGTGGTGTTGTTGACAAGTCGTGAAATTGGAACTTCGGAATCTTTTTTTTCCCACTAAAAGGGCTACTACCGGCTAAGCAGAAAACCCATCATGTGCCTTGGCTTAATTCCTAATCATTTTGTACTTGTTTTTTTGAAAGATGGTTGTCCACTACCTCCATCATTTACGGAGTGGAACAATCATATATTTAACGGGATGAGAAATTGAATCTCATCCCCGTCCCCGACGAGTTCGGGTATCCCCTTCACATCTCCATCCCCACAATGTATAATATTTTTAAATTTTTTTTTTCAACCCCAGGCGCGATGTTGTAATTCATTATCCAGCAAATAGATAATGATGATCAATGACTATGGTGATGGAGAAGAGAGAGGTCGAGACTGTGAGATATGGAAGGAAAAGAGAGAGAACTTTGGCAAATGAGTGTATATGTGACACTGAGACTCTGACTATGTGAATGAAATAATTTCGATTTTGAGTTTCTATTTAAAGAAAAGGGGTAAAAAAATTGATTTTCTACATTCGAGACAGATTTTGGCATGAATGTAAAAGTTAAATGGACTAAATGGAGCATTGACTAAATTGAGCATGCCTGAACTCATTGGATTATGCTTCTCATTCATTGAATTAAATATCATCATCCTTTAATTAAATAGACAAAGTCAAAATATCATCGTCCTTTAATTAAATAGTACATTGGATTGTGCTTCTGATTCATTGAATTAAATGCAACATTGATGGTGCATTAAATGTTTCCTTGATGTTTTTACGTGTGTTATGTGTAGACATTTTTATGTCATCTTTAACTTTTATCGGTGTTTTTTATGCTAATATTGGTATTGTTATAACACTCTCTATGCTAAGATAAGAGTTGACATTTACTCTGGGAAAATGCTAACCGGTGCTCCGGTTAAGGATACTAAAAATAGAAATTATATATTAGTTATTGTATTGAAAATTGTGTAATCAATTCATAAAAAATCAAAAATAAATTCCTTTTTGGTAATACCTTCATTTTTTGGTATCCTTAACCAGTGGGGCATCGAATATCATAACCTTTTAGTTTATTACAATTGTTCCCTCTAGAGGCAGGAATCATTTATGGCTTGAATGTGATTCTCTTTTAAATGTTCAAGCTTTCTCTTGTTCCTTTGGTCTGTCTGGTTGAAGAGAAATAAGGAAGAGAGAAAGAGAAGAGAGAAAGAGAGAAAGAGAAGAGAGAAAGAGGGAAGAGAGAGCAACTTTATCTTGTTTGGAATGAAGAGAAATAGGGAAGAGAGATTAAAAAGTAATGGGACCCATCACTTTTTGGTTGCTCCTCACAATAGAGAAGAAAGGGGAGAGAGAAGACTATTCACTTTGTTGTTCCATTATTGCCCTTGCATTAAAATATTATATTCTCAATCTATTCACTTTATTGTAGGGGCATCTTGATACTTTTATAAATAATCAACACTTTTTTCTCTTCTATTTCTCTCATCTCTCTCTTATAACAAACAACAAATCAAATCTACTCTATTTCTCACATATTTCTCTTTTCTCACCTATTTCTCTCTTCACAACTTCTCTTCCAAACCAAACACACCCTAAAAGTTTAAAACAAGTGGAAAAAACCATTAACATTTTATTAGAGACTTCTAGTTTAGAGTTTCTCACATTTCTAGGGAAGAAAATGTATGTGTCAATAAAATACCATTATTTTGTATTTTCTTTACTATGAATAAGACTTTTGGAGATGCTAATGGTAATTTATTTTAGTGCCAACGTAGTTAGAATGTCAACGTATGACATCACATTAAAATAGCATCACTTTTAATTTGCATTCAAAAAGGGAAAGTGAAAAAAAAAATGGCCCTTCATTAGGTTCAACAGTATATATATAACTTGAAACGAAACATGTCATATGTTTGAATATCGATTTGTGCAAATAGGATGGTTTCACTCTCGAAATTTGCTTTACTAACTATTCTTGTTGTTTTCCAGTTGAAGGGTGGTAATAGTTTCGGTATCCTTAAGCCCATAGTACACATGTATATCACAAACAACTTCACCACTGGTGAACAGCTCGGAGTTCACTGTAAAGACAAAGATCATGATATTGGATATCGATCAATACGTTTTGCAGAACCTTACGCCTTCAAATTTAGGCCTGCTTTCTTCATACCAAATATATTATATTTTTGTGGATTTACATTTAGTAATGAATTTCACCACTTTGTGGTTTATGATCAAACTAAAGATGAGAAAGCTGTCAAAAGAGAATGTCATTGGCAAATAAATAAATATGGACCATGTAGGATTAATGTTTTAGTTAATCCCAACTCTATAGAATGCTTCCCATGGTCTACTTAATGTCTTTCTTTATATAAGGGAGGGATCTCGGAGAATAGAATAATAATACTTTTAATGTATGTATATTTGTGATCAATGTATTCCTCCTTCAAATTATCAAATGAAGAATAAAATTAATATATATATATATATATATATATATATTACATGTTTTTCTATATTTTCCTTTCTGAAAGTGTATTGCGAGTATGATGTTCCTTGCTTGCTGCTGGAGACTTCGCCGTCGCCGTTGCCATCTCATCTCCTCAATGCTATCCAAGTGTTTTCTCTTTTTCATAAAGGTGATTCATTTTACGGACAAATCCCTAAAAAAATGAAATTCGGAGTTTTTTTTTAACAATACAACAATGGAAGAAGCTCCCCTGGAAATAAAAAACAATGGAAGAAGTTGTTGTTCGATGAAAGATAGTGAGACAACAATGGAAGAAGCTTTCCACGTGAATGACAATTTTGCCCCTAAGTTTTATTGTTTTTTTTTTTTAAAACAAAAAATGTATATATATATGTTTGACTATTGATTATATATGGATCCTAACAAGTACAATTTAATATTGGTTTTTTAAGCTAGAAATTCATTTATGAAAAAGGAAAAACATAAAATTGAGGTACATAAACCTAAGCAAATGGACAAAAAAAAAATAGAGAAAACTAAAAAATAAGAATAAAAAACTCCTAATACTACATAAGAATTTCATTCCTATATGCTCGAATATAGTCTTTGTTTACCACTAAATCGTTTAAATAACCAACAATACATGTGCATTTGATCTCTTAAAAAACAAGGGACCTAACAAATCTAGTTGTAATGGGTTTGATTGCAAACTGCTTCAGAAGAAGACAAACTCCCCACAACCGGTTTTAGTTGAAACTAGTTACAAACCCGTGCGTTGCACGGGTTTAATAACGTATTTTATAAAAAAAAATCTTTTAAAAGAAAAATGAGCAAATTAATGAATATTGCACAAACATTATAAATCTTTATCAAAATATTTATGAAAGTTTTATCAAGTCTTTAATACACATTAATATTTGTGATGATTGATAAAAGAATTAAAAAGAGTAAAGGGTATAGAAATAAATTTATTAAAGAATTAACAATTTGTTTAAACTTATTTTTGTTACAATTTAGACCAAAAAAAATATTGGACTTCATTGAGTTTCTCTATAATTTTTTTATCAGGCTTGAAGTTATGACTCTGAGTTTGAAAACCGCAAAATTCACAAAAATTATTGAAGAAACACTATAAACAAATAAACGGCATCGTCAAAAATGAAATCATATTTGGCTATAGTGATCAAGCAAACAAAAAAAAAGAAGCATATTAAATACCTATAATCAATGGATTCTAATTGCATAGAGGCGACACTTATACTTTCTCTATGTTTGTTCATCAATGAGAGTGATTATTTTGCGCTTTCCTTTCAGAATTGTTCTTGACACCTAGTTTGGGAAATGCTAAACAGGGAAATAACTGTAATATTAATCTAATGCATATTAACATGGATAAGATGTATGCGAATATAGTTATATATAACTTATGAAATGAAGGTAACATAACTGATTTTAAGCTAAAGAAAATGTACCATGACTTCTAATTTATCTTTCTATTATCTTCCTATAAAGTCTAGAGAAATGCATGCATGTGCATTATATGTACCCCGTTGGCCAATTAACATTTTTGAAACAAATGAAAATTAAGCATCACTCCCGCATGTGCATCTATAGCTAACACCATTTGACATTGATGTCTTCGAACATTTGGTGCAACTCTCATAATACCATCCAAACTGGTTAGGATTGAATTTAGTTGTTTTTCCAAATAGTGATGGGGTATGTATCCTAACACAAATTATGCACGTGAAATAAAGAATAGTGCAATATGCATTTTTAATTTGTGCGTAAAAAAACTCAAAGCATGTTTGTGCATAAAAAAAAAAAAGCAGACCTTGACTAAGTTTATAGATTCATCAATTGGCCTAACTTGAGACAGATTGGAAAAATCGTTCTACGAAGTACTTTTTAAACTTTACTTTTTAATCTATTTGAGCTTGAGAAGTGTTAAGTTCACGACAACAATTCAAGAAACATGGTCAATAAACAATCAAATCAGATTGTGAAATAATAAGTTACTCTAACACTGTATTGTGAAATCATAATGCAAACTTACGAAGTCTTAAACTTTTCAACAACCGGATGATGTAGGTTGATGAGCAGCCTCGAACCTGACCAATTGTTACATCTATTTGCGTTGTCATTGACTACAAAATAGAAGCAAAGAATTCAAGGTAAATAAATGGTAAATGATAAAGTTACAAAGTATTTTACCCATAAGGTTACATCAACTATATTCCCAATGCTCTAAATCTCTATATCGAGTTATTACATGAACTCGATCACCCTAAATCCGAGAAAGAAACCAAAAAATATAAATAAATCAAAATGTATACTAATAAGTAACATTGATAAATCATAAAAGAAATTACTACAAATCTTAACTAACTTATCTAACATTTGCATCACAAATAATGAGCTTCATATGTTGATTCTCATTACTACCAGTCACAATTCAAGAATCCAGTACTCCAAATCCTATTTTCCAAACGTCTAAATCATTTTTGAGATACTTAACGTAGTCATAATCCCTTGACATTGAAATTCATATATAGAAATACAATAATACATCATTTAATTTTATTCCCTTTGTTCATTCTGATATCGAAAGAAGCTAACATATTTCTATGTGATCAATTTTTGTATCATCAAATTAACCTGATCTTAAATGTACAAATTTCTATCATCAACTTTCTGGACCCCAATGATATGATCAAAACAAATTTACACCAATCAACTTTTTGCACGGCTCAATGATATACGAAAGAATAAATAAAATATGAAAACTGTTACAGCTTTAGGATTACTCACAAAAACTAAAATAATTGAAATGCATCAATTATTTTCAACTCCTGTACCAGAAGCTAAAATAACAATTGTGTCAAAACCTTACCATCAGTTAAAATTCAGTCATCATGACCTCTATTATACTCCACATAACAAAAGACGATTTTTCTACAGCCATGCAACATAACAAATTTTGGTACATAATCCAATAGCAATTGGAAAAAAAAAAAACCCCTTAAAATGCATAATCATGAAAAAAGGAAGAAAACCATCTATGATGAAGCAAAAACTAAAACGGTGTCGAAAAATGAAGCCCTTAAGCCATAAAAATCAGTCAACTCAAGTCATGCATGGTCTCAGAACCATGAAAAAAGATAGAAAATGACCTTTTTTTTTTTTTTTGTGGTGGTCGGGGTTTGAACTCCGGACCTTGCATATTTTATGCATTGTCCTACCAACTAAGTTAAGCTCACGAGGACGAAGAAAATGACCTCTTATGAAGAAGAAAGTGAAACAGTGTTCCCGACTGAACTTAGATACCGTTTGGTCAAGGTTTTTTACAGTCTAAAAGTTACTTCAAAACAAAGTAAAAATAAAGGTCTTTAAGAAAGAAACTAAAGTTATTTGGTTTTTTTGTTTTGTTAGTTTTAAAGCTATTTAAGTTTAATGTTGTTTGGCAAAATATTGTACAAACTTTGAATTTATTATTTTTTATATGGTGTCTGGGGTTCGAACTCCGGACTTGGCATGTATTTATGCATTGTTCCTATCAACTGAGCTAAACTCATGAGGACAAAACTTTGAATTTATTATTAATTAACATAATAAATAAATAAAATGTTTAGAATAATTTATGAAGGCTAAAAATGTTAAAAAAATAAAAGATATTTTTTTTACAAATACGATATTTACTCAATAACGTTTATTTTGTGTAACATGAATACAAATTAATATCATCATATAAATAACTTGTTAAATATTTGAATAGGAGAAACAATTTAAGGAGTCTGGAATAATAATATAAATAATATCAAAATATTTGATTTTTTCTATTTCAATTATACTCTATAACAAATTTCGTTATAAGAATACCATATTTTTTGTGTCTTTCAAAAAGATAAGAATTTATATTATATGATATTATATTTGTTACATTGTTGGTGTCATGGAAACAGATATGTTTAATTTTTTTGAACATGAAAATGATATGCATAGTTTGTTACGATATAAAGGTGCAATATATATATATATATATATATACCTTTTTAGGCATCTATACCTTTTTTTGAAGAAAAGACATCTACAATTTTACTTTTAATTAAAATTTAAATTTTATAAAAATAATCATACGCATTATGCAACGCTAAAAAAAATTATACACATTAGCGTAACAAAAAAACAGACACACATAAAGAATTATTCTAAACGTTAATGTGTATGTGCGTATATATTTGCGAGGTTGAAGAAAGAAAATACAAATATTTGATATCATTAAATGACAGTGTGAATAAAAATATTTGTGAAGTTGTGATGATTAAACGATATTGAAATTATAAGTGATAAAAAGATAATAAAATTCCTTTGAAAAAAAGGTAATAAAATTAAATGGAACCTCCTTAAAAAAAATTAAATTGAACGCTTCAAATTAAATGGAAGAAAAAAATATATTGAAGTATAATATTAAAAAATAAAAAAAAAGGTTCCCAACGTGAATTGAAGAGAGATGCTTGTGAAATAAATTGTCGAGAAGTAGTTTTTTGAAGAAGCATTCAACAACTTTTGGTCAAAGTTCATTGCATTCAATTTTATGCATTAAAAAAGGTACATTTTTTAGAAAGTACTTAATTGATATTGTATTTGACCTAACTTCTCCTTAAAAATATAGGGAAGTTGAAAAAAAAAAACCGGGTCAAACGGTATCTTAATTTCCCACAACGGCAGTGTAGAAACAACTGAATTTGGGAGAAAAAAATTGGAAAATAGTTAAAAATAAAAAAAATTGAAAAATAGTTAAAAAAAATCGGTGAGGTAGCACCTAACCAAACAACACTCGTAACAAAAAAACAGACAGACGGACATAAAATATTACTCTAAACTTTAATGCGTGTGTATATATTCGCGAGGTTGAAGAAAAGAAATAAAAATATTTGGTATCATTAAATGACAGCGTGAATAAAAATATTTGTGAGGTTGTGATGATTAAACAATATTGAAATTAAAATAATTAATATTGTGTTTGACCCAACTTCTCCTTAAAAATTTAGAGAAGTTGGAAAAAAGTCGGGTCAAGCGATACCTTAATCTCCCACAACGGTAATGTAGAAGCCACTGAATTTGGGAGAAAAAATTGGAAAATAGTTAAAACTAAAAAATAAAAAAATCGGTGAGGTAGCACCCAACCAAGCAACACCAAAAAAAAATTATATGCATTATCGTAACAAAAAAATAGACAAACAGACATATAATATTACTCGAAACATTAATGTGTGTGTATATTCGCGAGGTTGAAGAAAGGAAATAAAAATATTTGATATCATTAAATGACAACGTGAATAAATATATCTGTGAGGTTGTGATGATTAAACAATATTAAAATTAAAATAATTGATATTGTGTTTGACCTAACTTCTCCTTAAAAATGTAGAGAATTTGGAAAAAAGCCGGGTCAAACGATACCTTAATCTCCCACAACGGCAATGTAGAAGCAACTGAATTTGGGAGAAAAAATTGAAAAATAGTTAAAAACATAAAAATTGGAAAATAGTTAAAAGTTATTAAAAATTAGAAAATAATTTAAAAAATTGGTGAGGGGCAAAATAGGAAATTTGGCATAAAAAAGATGAGGTGGCACCAAACCAAACCCATCAATTAGAAAATTACTTAAATGCCCATTCCAGGGACAAAATGGGAATTTCATATGGCATCAATTTTAATAGAGTATATATAGATATAGATAGATATATAGACATGCATCAACACTGTTTCAACATCAATAGGCAAAGAAGAAAGTTGTGCCGAAGGAATATCTTGTTATTTTAGCATAATCCTCATTTGGTGAAGAATATCTATATGATAATTAACTTGATCATCATCCATTAAATTTTCAAATGATACAAGTTTTATCAAAGATGCGTTAGAACCCCCTATTTTCCCTTTCACTCTAATTTTTTTTATTAATTATTTACCACTAAATGGTTATTAAGGCTTAAGGTCTCAATAATTTTTTCTTTTTAAATAAATCGATCCACTTTTTTGTTATATTTTTTTTACAGGACTTTTTTGTTAAATAGCTTTAGGATTTTCTCTCTCAATAATAAGTGATTTATTTTCCTTCATGTTTTGCATTGCATAATCAACTATGGTTCTCTTACTCCTTTCGTTTGCCAAATTTTTTGCATGGTCAGTTACATGAGTATTTGAGAAAATATTTAAATCTCTCTTCCCTAGATTCCTGATAAACATTTGACAAATGTACCAAAAACTATCGAAGTAGTAAAAATTAAGTTCGTATCTACGATAACTGCTATTAAATTCTACTCGGTATAAAATCGTTTATGTCAAGGATGTATTAAAATTGCGGGGTTGCACAAGGCAAATGATTTGGTTTACTAACATTCACTAATTGAAAATGCAAAAAAAACACGGTTTTAAAATTCAGGTTAAAAATGATTAAGCCTTTTGAATCTTCTATTGCTCGTTGTATTGTAATTTGTAACTATTCTCCACAACTGTTCACCTAGTTTCACGATGAATTAATAAAATGGTTCTAATCAATCTCTTGAGTTATGACCCTATCATAAAGTTAAAATCCCTTAATTAATAAGTTGTAGTTTATAGTGTTTTTAACATTTAAATTCAATAAAAATTAGTTTGTTTTAGTCTTGTTTTAGAATTATTTTACTATAAAACATTAGTTTTCATTTTCAGGACCAAATAATGAAGAGAAGGAATAATTTTCAAATGCTGAAAAAGAACACGACCGTGCGCCCAGAGAGCATGATCATGCGCCCTGTTTAGCAAAATGTCGAAAGTTGAGCACAGACCATGCGCCCAGATAGCACGACCGTGCAACCTTCCCAGTTTGTATGATTTCAATAGTTTTGAAGGCAAGCACGATCGTGCAACATCTGCAATTAGAAATAGCTGTTACAAATTCTTAAAATTCTATAATTTAAGGCTTGTAAATTGAATTTAATAACTTGTCTATGATTTTAAACTATAAATAGGTCTCATGTCAGATTTGAAAAGCATCTTGAGACACTTGGAAACTTGCTACAAAGTGGAAATCAAATTTCCTAATTATAATTTCTTTTAAATTTTTTGTCCTTTATTTTTCTTTGTTCTTTACATTTCTGTTCTTTATTTTCTCTGCACTTTACATTTCTAGTTATTTATTTTCTTGCCTTTATATTCCATGTATTTATATTAACTCATTCTATAAATTGAATATTGTTGTTCGAATTATATTTTCATGCCTTTATATTCCTTGTTCTTTAAGTTCTAATGATTGAATTCTACTCAAACAAAATGTAATATATGGTATAGAAACGAACATATACAAATGGGTTTAGAAAATAAGAAATTTACTATTGTCGGGTTCGAACGAAATTATAGGGTTGTCATATGCTCAGAGTTTACAAATTCGTAGGAAGTGTAATCCAAAATTATACGGTTGTAAATTCCATATATGTTCGTTTCATATTATATGGTATAAATGGGTTTGCATGGTCTGCAAATGTAGATGTATTATTATGCAAACTTGCCATCATAGAAGTTGGCATACCATAAGGTTGTTCTCTAGAAAGGTTCTGCATATTTATGAAGGCAAATTATATGGTACATCCAATATATTTGAGTGCACCGGTACACACATTCTTTAAATTAATAGTTAAATGAGTTGTTTTTTGAAGAAAAATATTATTTTTTATCATTTATAATTATAATAACTAAATCTTATTCATCAAAAGTGTCAACGAAATATATATATTTTTTTTGGAATTTTTATCACTCATAATTGAGAACATTTATTATTTTTTACGATAATATGTAAAAAAAGTTACTATGATTCTTATAAACAGTAAAATGATATTTTTTTCTTATGAAATGTTGTTATGTAAAATATAAGTATTGACAAATAGCTATTTACAACATAAAAAATGATCGTTAATTTATAAAATTAAGATGCAAGAGTATCGGTACACCTCATCTTATGAGTGTACCGTAGAAGTTCCCATTTATGAACCTATCATCAAGTCTAGCCCTAACTTGAGGATGAGGAAAGATAGGATCACTAGTAGACACATGGACGCCAACGGTGAATGGAGGCACAAAAGTCCCCATTTTGGGTTGTGTCATTGGAGCAGCAGTTTTAGAAACAGTTACTGGAGCGGTTACTCCCATATCCGTCGAAACTAGCATAGCCATGGTTGCCCCCTTGGCTGTTGACAAACTAGCATATACCACTGAAGTGGATTCTTGTGTTGATTGTGCTTGTGAAGAAGACTGTGATGACGCATAAGTACCAGTATTGGTGGGTCGAGCCATCACTTTCAAAGATTTACAACTTTTTAAATGCACACACAAACAAAATATATTTCTAGAAAAAGGTTCACAAAAAATGGTTACAAATTTATAAAAATGGTTTTCGCAACAACACTTAGAAAAAAGTTTGAAAAGTCATGGAAGTTTCTTCCAAAAAAAATTGAAAAATTGCACAAACAGAGTCACACTGGGCGTGCAAAATTGTTTACCGGCGTTTTTGGTAAACAACAGGGTTGATTTTGGTTATTACAAGCAAGATCAAACCAGAATCCTAGGACATGTTGTGCAATATTTTTCCAGAAAGTGCTTGAATGTTCATCATATTCATAGGTTACTTTATGAACATGAAGAAGTTTTGTAAGAAAAAAATTGTCTCTCGATAGGGAAAAGTAAAGCAAAATGCAATTAAAAAAGGGGATAAAAGATTAAACGCATAAACTTAAAGAAAAAAAGGGTAAATTGCATTAATATAAAAGGTGGTTTGACACATCAGATTACATACATTATGTATGACTCTTTTCTCTAGACGCTGGTACTTCGAGTGCTAGAATTCTATAAGTGATTTGCGACCTATTTTTCATATGAAAAACTACTATTTATAGATAGCAAAAATAACTAGAAAAAGCTAACTGCCACAAACAACACTTATTCAATCGGAAACCGCTTGTCTCCCATGTCTTCAACTAAGAAAATTGATTCCATCGGAAACCGCTTGTCTCCCACGTCTTCAACTAAGGAAACTTCCGCTTTTGAATTCAAATTCTTCCTTCTTCGACAATAACTTCTTGGCTTCGACCAATTTACGTCCTAGCTCTTGTCTTGTCGGACTTCAAGGCTTTCAGACTCTTTCAAATGCTAAGTCCAGATCATGTCGAACTTCTCATGCTGAAGATGAATACTTTGATTCCTGAAAAGATAAAAGTCAACGTATGTTGACCACATTAATTGAGCCTGTCAAAATTACAGGCTAACACCATCAACTATTTAGGACTGAATAAATGTCTTTTTAAATTGTTCGGTCAAGTCTCGCGATTTATGAGATCATTTTATTCATTCTTTAAGAACAAAATTATTGTTCTTATTAATGTTAGAATTGCACCCAACATCTTTTAATAACAAGTTGTCTCATGACAACATAATAAAAAAATACTCAAGTGAGCATATATTCAAAAGGAAGGAAAGTAAAGAAAGATGAAAAGAAATGCAAATTGCAAAAGAAAAGGAAAATAAAGCAAGAACAGAGTAATATTAAATTGTAGGAAATGTAAAGCATGATTGGAATCCATCTCTATCTGTCCCATAACCCATTTACCAATGTGGCGTGGGTGTTATAAGGCTTTTAGAAAATAGGATCCAACCCTCTGTTCTTATTACAAACTGATATATATAGACCTTGTAGGAAAAACTAGCACTAAATCATACAGTCTACATTAAAAGTAGAAATAACTTCCTATAACTTCCTAAGACACTAGAAAATAACTTCTATGCATTTCAACCTTGTTTGTTGCCATGCTCCACTTTGCCTTATTGCACTCCAATTATAACTTCAGACTATTTCTCCTTATCTTTGTTTGAAAACCATATGCATGTAACACATTAAAGCCCTTGGTTAAAAATGCAGTATGTAGAAGTTTGCATGCTCTTGGTTGAATCCCTTTACACTTTGTAGCATGTCGAAATACCTATCTAACTTGTCGAAAAATAATCATGATTTTTGGCCAAATATTTTATTTATGGTATTAACAATATGCCCTCTAGGTTAAGGTATAATAATGTCGACCTTGCTTTAACCGAAACAAAAACATATTGAACATTGCTTAATCATCTTAATTAATTAGGGTTTGTACGTATGATTGTTAGATTATGATTCATCATATTAGAAATTTCTTCGTACCTCCATCGTCTTGGCACAATTACACATGTCAAAGCATCTGAATCTCACATAAATAACTTAGTCAATTTGTTAGATTATTATTGTTAAATCATATGACTTTGTACTATTTGATTTCTTTATTATGGTTTCTCACTTGAGTATTTAGTACGGTCCCCTTGCGGATTTTATTATAATCATACATGATTATAAATTGCTTAAGGACCCTTGCAAGATACTTCCCTTCTCAAGAACAACTGCTCAAGACTTCCTTACTCTAGGACACTACCTAAAGAATTCTTTGCTCAAGGACAACTCCAAAAACTTCCCTTTGCTCAACCACAACTGATTGAGACTTCCTAAATGCTCAAGGTTTCACCAAGAGACTTATCTACTCAAGCATGTAGGCGAGAGACATTCTAAATGTTTACAATAATAACCAAATCAATTTTTTCTTACGCGTGATTTAACAATGGTAGTGTAATTTGAACAAATGAACAAACTCTTTAGGATTTCTAAGATATGAACTTGAATACTAAAATGTTAAGTATTTTGCGCTTTTAGATTTGACGGAATAATAACACGGTGAAATAGCATAGTCTTGTTAATCTTCTTCAGGCCTTCAGCTCCTTATCTAGGCAGCTACTTGAGAGACGTTGGAGAAGAGTGTCCGCACAAATAGTCGTTGAGAAGCTTCAATCAAGAACGTTGTCCCTTTGCCTGATATGGATAATTCGGTTGAATGGTCCTTTTAAGTTCCTTTGTTGAAAGTAGAATTTTTCGTTGCATTCCTTTTGCTCTTGAGGTCCTTGTCTATTTGCACACGTAGACAGAAGAAGACAAAAAAATTCCTCTAGCAGATCCTTTGATAGGGACAGTTCACAAAAGAATACAAAATCTACGTGGATTCTGGGTCCCTCAGGATTTTTCTCAAATATGAGGGGTAATCCAAGCATGTCGTCAGCTTCTGAGTCTGATGACCTTCACAAAATATGTTGAGTTAACTCTCCAGCTTCTGTGAGGCATATTTCTTGTAAGGACGCTGACTTCTGGTTGACCTTTCTTCTAATCTTCTACTATAGTCTTATAAGCTTCTCTTAGTCCTTGATTCTCTTCGTATGTTCATCCTTTAACGATAGATTCATTCTTTAAACCTGCAAACTTGAACATATGTTAGTATTCCAATTTTTCTTAAATACTTTGTTATCATCAAAACTCTAAAGAAATTGTATGAACCACTCTTGTTCCAACACTGATTACAAACAACTTTAATATAAAACTTTCCTAATTCTCGTTATTTTGTCAAATTGGTTATATTTAGGAACGGGTGTAGTAACTTCTTATCATAGATAATTAAAAATATGAATGCTAAAAGTTGTTAATTGAAACATATGTGAAAATCAAACTGTGACACTTATTTTAAGACAGATAAGATATTAAAAATATGATTTAATAGCAGTTTTAACCCCCTAACTTTCTCAAAGTTGCGATTTGGTCCCCTAAGAAAAAAACTACAAAATCGTCCCCCATAAGTTTAGCACCTGTTGCAGTTTTGGCACCCAAGGCCAATTTTGATTCGGTCTACGCTGACGTGGCACCCTAAGTGAGGTGCCTCTTAGGGGTGCCACATGCTATTTATTTATTTATTTATTTATTTTGGCCTTGGGGGCCAAAACTGCTACGGTTGCAAAACTTAGGGGACGATTTTGTAGTTTTTTTTAGGAGGTCAAAATCGCAACTTCGTGAAAATTAGGGGGCGAAAACTGCTATTAAGCCTAAAAATATTTAATACTACGTTGACTACACATAGTCAAAATAACTTGTAATAATTGATAAATAAAATAAAATAAAAATATTTAATATTGTATTGACTAGTCAAAGTCAAAATACCGCCATGCTTTAATATATATATATATATATATATATATATATATATATATATATATATATAACATGTCATAAGTTTCAATATCAGTGCATCGATTAATCGATTGTGCAAGTATGATGGTTTCAATCTCCAAACTTGTGTTACCAATTCTCTTGTTACTAATAATTTTTGTTGCTTTTCAGTTCAAGGGTGGCGAAAGCGGGTTATTTCATGATAAAGTACACATGCATATTTTCAACAACTTAACCAATGGTGTTAAGCTCACTGTCCACTGTAAGGACAAAGATCATGATATTGGAGCTCAAACACTAAATTTTGGAGAATCTTACAACTTCGTTTTTAGGCCTGGTACCGTAGTTGAATCTACCTTATACTTTTGTGGATTTAGATTTAATACTGAATTTCACTACTTTGACGTTTACGATCAAAAACGAGATGATTTTTTTGTCGGAAAAGATTGTCACTGGGAAGTACATGAATCAGGGCCATGTAGGCTTAATGTTCTGGATAAGCCAAACTCAATAGAATGCTTCCCATGGAATCCTTAATGTTTTTATAGAAGGGAGGGATCTCATAGAGGAGAATAATACTTTTAATGAAGAATAAAAATATTATATCATATGATTTTCTATAGTTAATAATCATATTTACCATTACAAAGTGTGAGTACGATCTTCCTTTCTTCTCAAACTTTATTTTAATTATTTTTATATATATAAAAAACTCATTTTAAGCACTTTGATTTTTAATTTTTGTTAAAAATCATAAGTATGTCCGGTGATGGATTAGACTATTCAATTGCATGCATGTTGAGAGTTCTTCTCTCTACTAGTGTGTGTCCATTTGGTCATATACCATTATTTGTAACACAAAGTAAGAGAGGGTCAACTCTCATACTCTAAGTCTCTAACGACAATCTTTCTCTCATACTCTTAATTTTAATGCTTCCTCGATCCCAAATTATGATGTTTTGATCATTGCATATAAACTAAGAAGTATAATTAATGTCGTATCCGAAAGAGAAATTATAAGTCGTTTTAGAAAATGGAAAATGCTAACTGGTGCTTCCGCGACACTAATTAAGGATATAATAATAATTTGATTATTGATCTATACTATTAGGGTTATTACTTTTCCCACTCTACCCATTTCTCACGTGCCTTATCTTTTCGAAAAATGCCCATGCAATTTTTGGATTATAAAATCCGAAATGAGTTTTTACTAATTCGGATTCTAAAATCCCAAATATGCTTATATTTTCCATTTCAATAGTTTTTCACTTTTCTTTTAAAAACAATCAAAAAACAAAGAAAGGAAATGATAAAACATGCAAATAAAATCACAAAGAGAAATGATATTTGTACAACCATCTTGTGATTACTTTTTGACAACTTTCTCTCTCATACTCACATGATGTTCTTATCGTCTCTCATCCTTTTTCTCTCTCCATTATTTTTGACCAATAAGAAGAGAGAAAAACAAAGATGTCACAAAAGTTGTCATTAAATAGATGTCCAAATATCATTGCTCAATCAGAAAACTATAAAAACACCAACAAAAATTTCTAAAAATCAATGAAAACTAATGCAAATTTTTTCGGATTTTTCGGAGAATATGAAAAATTAAAGAAAAATGAAAAATAGGTCTAAACGATGGAATTTTGGATTTTGAGGGGCGGAGTCCCGTAAGAAGACCCTTCTAAGGGATTCTTGGTCCTTGATTTTTTCTTCTTCTGATTTTATGGCCAAGTTTCAGAGCAATCCGATCAAATAACCTGAATATTGGTTTTCGACTGAAAACAACTAACAATGACCTAAAATAGAACGATGAGAGTTAGGAAGATTAATATGGTCCTTAAAATGATTTTCCATGTTACAAACATGTTCATAATTTGTGCTGATATAGTTCGAATTATATTGTCCGAATTATTTTTGCCTTGAATAAGGGTGTTTAAGGGATGTCCGAAAAAAAAGTAAGGAACACACCTTATTTTGTGGGGTTATGGATTATACAATCCGAATTGGTGAAAAAACCATTTTTGCACCCTAAAACAAGGAAAAACTCAATTCGGATTATAGAATCTCAAAATTCTATGGGCATTTTCATAAAAAAAAAAGTAGGGCGCGGGATAAGGTGATAGAGTGGAAAAAGGAAAAGCTTATATAGAAAGCCTAATGGATTATTAACTTAGTAATATAAAGACCCAATAACTTAAGCTCAATACTTTATTATTTATAAACTAGTCGACGGCGAGAGTATAGTAACTCCTCTCATACTACTCTACTCCTCATTCCTCAACGATGATCTCTGCAATCCTAAAGGTACACCGTTCATGATTCATCTTTGATCATATGCTATACTTATGGTTAGCCAGGATACGAATCTGAAATACGAAGGCATATGATCACTTGAGTTAACCGCTAGGACACACCACACGTTTGTCAATTCTAACACAACATATAATAAAAGTTCAAGATGACATAGAATTGTCTCCACATGTAAAAACACCAAAGAACCATTTAAATGTACCATCAGTGTTGCATTTAATCCAAAGCATATGAAGCATAGTCCAATGGAGTAAGGATCTTCTCCATTTATCAAAATAAAAAAAATAAAAAAAAATAATGAATTATTTCAATAAATGAGTCCCACCATCATTAACTATTGTATACTTTTTCAGGATTCTTTTTGTTTGTTTATCTTTTCAAATGAAGAAAATGAAGAGAATTGTAAATGGAGAGGATCCTAATTCAATCCAATGTACTACATCTTTCCCTATATATAAGGCCCTTTTGTCAAAATCACGTGAGTTAAGAAAGTTTATATTTGTATTAAAATTGTTCGTAATCACTATTGTTTTTACAATTTTGTCATTTAAGAGAAATATTAGTTTATGTTTTCAACATGTTATTTATTGTTGATTGGAAAAAAATGTATAATAAATAGGGGTATGTAGGTAAAGAAATAATTAATGTAGTTGAAAATAACAAACATGTTTTAGAAAAAGGTACAACAAAAATTCTCAAAAGGAGGTCTTATAATTAAAGATGAACCACATACATCATTATATGAATGAACCTAAAAAGTGAATTTTGTTTATATTTTGAAACGAATGGAGTATGTATGAGTAAAATATAGAATAAAGCCTGCGTTTTGCCATTGCCAAGTCCTTATTGGTGGGCACTACATGTCATGCAATATGCGAATTTTGAGAGATATTGGTTGTTTGTCATTGGTTGTTTTCCAATGCCTTTCAAACTGAAGAATGAATTTAATGGTTTGTTCACAATCAGGCCCGTCCCTGAGGGGGTGCAAACAGCTTAACAGAGCTGGGCCTCCCTCAGTCATGGACCTTAATTTTTTTTTTAATACCCACTAGTACTACTGCCCTCCAAATTTTTTTTAATACCCTCAACCATTTTCTGTCCCTTGTTTTAGTCTTTTAGGCCTATTAGAATTAGGTCCTCTTGCTTTTGGTGTTGGTGGGGGTTTCTCATGTATACGGTAGTCATTTTCATCTTTGGGTGTACGGTATATATACCCGGCACCTTATATTTATCTTTTAAAAAATATAAATAGATCATTGCTTTTTAAAAAAAAATACGTTTTGATTTTATCACTGGTCTCTTTTCATTCTCATAGCCGAACCTCCGAATTCTTAGGGATGGTCCTGTTCACAACATCATTTAATGCATTTTCTGCTACACCCAAGAACCCATCTCGTTAAAATAGTGTGTTCCCTAGAAAGTACAATTATTTGTATATGCAGATTATGGGGTAGTAGAAGCGTCACGATTTAGATAATGCTCATGAGATGGCTTAGTAGTTAATGATGACAATGGGTATTCCATACGACAAGAGATGGTCTAAAGATGGAGTATTATTAACTTATGACATGTGAAGCCTGGATACGAGATACGATACGGATACGATACTGCATTGATACGTTGATACGGGAAAATTTCAAAAATCAAGATACGATACGGCTGAGATACGTTAATAAAAAAAATTATATAATTAAATGTACAGTATAATTATAACCATTTTTTTAATATACAAACATATTAACAAACAAAAGAAACTAGTCATAGACTCGTAGCACATCAACATAAATATAAATAATATTGACGATTAAGAGAGTGATGATTAGTCAACTACATACACAATATATAAAAAAAAAAAAAAAAACACCATAAGTGTTATACTATATCCAAAAGAAACATTGTCAGTGCTATACTATATCGATCCAAAAAAGAAGCACTATACTCAAGAGTTAAGTTATTTTATTTAACGTTAATTGGAAATTATTGGGGCAGGTATAGATTCAAGATAATTATCGGATACTTTCCTGAAACATATCGGGAAGTATCGGATAATTATTTTAAAAAAAAAAAAAAAAAGTTAATCTTCGGATACTCTTCTGATACGTATCGGAAAGTATCGGGCAGGTATCGGTGCAGGATACGCAGGAGATACGATACGTCAACCATTTTGAAGTATCGGGGCTTCAGAGCTTATGACAATGGGAATAAAGTAGTCCCTTAAAATGTACTCCCTTCGTTTCAAAATGAGTGTCGTTTTAACCAATTGCACACGGATTAAAGAATGGAATAAAGTAGTTAGCAATTTTACCAAATTATCCTAATCAACTATTGGTTTGTTTTTCATTAAAGAAAAAATAATACTTTGGAAGTAGTGTAACATAGTATTAATTGAAGGGTACAATTGAAAAGAAAAAGTTATTATTGCATTGGAAACTAAAAGTGACATTCATTTTGAAACAATTTTTTTTAGCTAAAACGACACTCATTTTGAAACAGAGGGAGTAATATATAAGGAAATATTCCAAATGTGTGAACATCTATCATATTTCCGTAAACTAATTTTATTCTGAATTTTTTTATTTTCTATGTTATGGATCATGTTGCAATATTAGACCTTCTCAATTATTTATGACCCGTGCGGTAGCATGGGTATATGTTCTAGTAACCAAAATTCAAGAAGCAAAACAACGTGATTACCCTCATCCCTAAACCCTAATCCAAAGCATTATGAGTCATGAGCAAGTTCTTTACACTAGGAAGGTCAAAGACATTAGGAGACTTAGCCAAATTGAGATAGTAAAATAAAGAAGGCTTAATAGATCAATTGGTCCTTTAAATAATTTCAATTTTTCATTTTGGTCCCATAATTAATAAAAAACACGTTTTAGTCCCTCATTTTTTCTTTGCCAAATAAATCTCAAATTGTTAACTTTAACTCTAAATGTCTATTTTAAAGGAGGGCCATTGGATTACACATGTCTATTTTATCTTACAGTGAATCAACAACATCTAATTAATTTTCTCTTTCTTCATCTTCTTTCCTTTACTTCTTCATAATCATTCATCATCACATTCATCAACAACATCATCTTCATCAACACAACATCAACAACAACAAAATCAAATCAAACCCAGCCATATCAAATAATTTGTACAACATCAACAAACACAAAATCAAACCAAAATTCATCCATTCTCATCATCATCTCCATCTGTTCTCAAACAACAACAAAAAAAAATCCAAAAAAATTCATCTTCTCCATCTTAACTTTAAAAAAAAAAAAAAAACAAACAAACTTTGTGTGAAGGACAAGAATAGCGCTAATCAAAGCTTCATTGGGTTCATTCAAGAGCAAGTGAAGACATGATTCAGCTTCAACTTATCAACGATAAAAAACAGAACATAAACCCTAATTTTTTTGAAATTGAAATTGAAATACAAGAAAGTTTGTGAATCATTCATAACAATTAAAAATATATATATATAGAAGTTTAAAGAACAAGAAGACCATATTTGGTTTCATCAATGGCTGCTTTGGCTAATTGTTTTTGGGAATCGCCTCTTCATAAAAAACAAGACCAACATGAAGAACAACAACATACTCCAGACGCGAAGATGAAGAACAAGACCATTCTTTCCTTTTCTGATTCCAGATTCGGTCTCCAATTTCCCGTTATTATTGTCTTGTTTAGTTTAAGATATTTTTTTGTTTTTTTCTTCTTGTTGATGTAGATTGATTTCGAGTAGGAAGAAGAACTTTCTAGATCTGCTTCTCAGTAATACCCAAATCATGTTCTTAGTAATTTTGTTTTTGATGTTTTGAGTTTATGAATTATCCAAAAAGTATTCAAAGATTATTATCCAGAATTTGGGGTTGTTGTGTTTTTTTTTTAATTTTGAAGAAGATGGAGTCACGTGAGTTTTTGGATTTTTTTTTTATTAATTTGAAGATTTTTTGGATTTCAAAGTCTACATCCAACACTTCTTTTTCTACGGTTTGGATATTTTTTCTGGGTATGTTCATGAAGATTATGATGGTGTTGATGAATGTGATGAATGATGATGAAGAAGTAAATGAAAGAAGATGAAGAAAGAGAAAATTAATTAGATGTTGTTGATTCACCGTAAGATAAAATAGACATGCGTAATCCAATGGTTCTCCTTTAAAATAGACATTTAGAGTTAAAGTTAACAGTTTGGGATTTATTTGGCAAACGGAGGAAAAAGTGAGGGACTAAAACGTGTTTTATTAATTATGGGACCAAAATGAAAAATTGAAATTATTTAAGGGACCAATGGATCTATTAAGCCAATAAAGAAGTAGCATCAACCCTACCACCAGGGTTAGTAGCATCAGTTTCTCCCTCAACACGGATGATGGCAGCACGACGCTCCAGTTCTGCCTTCATCAAAACAAGCTTAGATCTCCCAGCCTCCTGTTGTGCTACCTGCTTCAGCTCAACAACTCTAGAGAATTCAGCGTCATAAGAGAAATCAGTAATGGCAACATCATCAAGAAGAATGTTGAAATCCTTAGCACGTCGAACTAGAGTATCCCTAACAAGAGCATAACTTGATGACGATGTGTAAGAAGATGCTCCACATTAAATTAAGCAACAACATCCTTAAGAACTTCATTAAGAATAGAAGGATGAACCTTCTAGGCATACTCAAGACCAAAATTCCGAACAATAGTAGGAAGACATTGAGTATCAGGACGAGAGAGAACACGAAGAGTAAAATTCACCATTTGAAGATCCTTGGCGGAGCTGGTAGAGAATGTGTGAGGATGAGAGCGGATGTCGAAGATGTAAGGCTTTCACTAGTACAGAATTGGGAAAATATACTGCCCCATAAATAGAGCTTTTAACACTAAAGCGCTATATATCAAAACACGAAGGCTTTAGTTAGAACTTTTTTGAAAAAGCGCTTTCTATAGTTCTAAGTCTATATAGTGTTTTGTTTCAAAAAGCGTCATTATAGGTTCAATATAAATAAAAAATATTTTTAAAAAAATAGGATTAATCGTATATGGCGCTTTTGATGGAAAGCGCTATAATTAAATCAACCTTAAATAACGCTTAATTGGCGCTACTGTATGCTTGAGAATGATATCGCTTATAGATCAAAAAGAGTGTTATTTTGCATTAACACTATGACCTTCAAGTCCCTTGTTCGATTTCTTGTGCCGTATATTTTGTTGTTTTTCCCTTCCTTTTTATTTTTATTTTTTTTATTTATAAAAAACACTTTGAACTAACTGGTCCCCTGTTCGATCCCTGCATAACACATATTTCAATTTTTATGAAAAATCAATTGCAATATCAAAACACACATTTTTTTACTCCCTCCGTCCCTAATTATAAGACCCTTTTGAGAATTTTTTTGTCCCTTTTTATAAGACCATTTGTTATTTTCAACTACATTAATTATTTCTTTACCTACATGCCCGTATTTATTATACATCTTTTTCTTCAGTCAACAATAAATAACATGTTGAAAACATAAACTAACCTTATTTCTTAAAAGATAAAATTGTAAAAACAATAGTGATTACAAACAACTTTAATACAAATATCTACTATCTTAATTCCCGTGATTTTGGCAAAAGGGTCTTAAATATAGGGACGGAGGGAGTATATCACTTAAATTCTCCAAACTTTTCCAAAAAACGTGTCTCTCCCTCCAAAAAATTGGTTTCCCTCTCTCTAAATCCCTTATACTCTAAAAAATTGATTTTCCAAATCAATTGGTTTGATCCCCATCACTTTCTCTACAGTCCTCTCTCTCTCTCTCTCTCTCTCTCTCTCTCTCTCTAGGTTCTCTCTCACGGCTCTCTCCCTCACAAACAAGTTTGATTGAAGTCACACTAATCTCAACTCAACAGTTTGTTTAAACCGAAAATCTCACCGTAAAACCAGCCGGAGTTCTTCGTCGTCCGCTGGAAACTGTAACTAACTCCGTCCAGGTTTCCCTCTCTCTCTCTCTGGTGGTTCTCTCTCCCTCACAGCTCTCTCCCTGATGGCTCTTTCTCCTGTAATTTCTCCAAGTATCTCTCTCTTTTTGTTATGGGAATTACTTGTTTAATAGATGATGTTTCATGTCAAATATATATGAATTACTTGTTTAAACCAACCTTGGTTGTTATGTTCCATGCTGCTTAGACTTTAGATTCTTATATTGTGCGTTTGAAAGTTATGGAATTTGCGCTGGAGATACAGTTGCGGTGGGGATTGTGCGTTTGATTATAGGGTTGAAAGATTAGAGATGAAACGACGTCGTTTTTGATGCGGTGATGCTGTTGGATTTGTGCCCATAGCAGTTTTGTTTTTGTTTTTCTGTGTGTCAGAAGTGTTGTTGTGTTTAGAACATGTGATGTTGATATGATGGTTTGCTTTGTGAGTTGTTTCTTTCTTTTTGGGAAAATTTTCATTAAGATTAAACCGTTTTTTGAGTGTGTATAAGAGTTAAGATCATGATTGGGCTTTATTAAGGTTTGTGAGCTTTGCTAGTTAAGAATATTGATTATTCATATAAACAATGAAATGGTGTTTTCTAAAATATAAATAATGACAAATAACAACTTATTTCATAAAATGATCATTAATTTATAAATTTATGAAGCAGAGTATCGGTACACCTCAATTTGTGAGGTGTACCGTAGAATATTTTTTCGGTATCATCATTTTTGGGTTTATTCTCTGTAAAATATTTTTTTTGATTTACCCCCTGTAAAATATATTTTTTTCAGAATGCCCCTAATAGGCCATACAAAAACGAATTATTTTATTTTTTTATAAAAATTTTGGTATGGCCTATTAGGGGGTATTCTGGAAAAAAAAACTTTTATAGGTGGATAAATCAAAATAAATATTTTACAGGGGGAAAACCTAAAAATTGCCTATATTACAGGGGTAAAGCACCATTAACCCTTAAATTGATGATAACAGAAAAGTTAAGTCTTGTGGATGTCTTGTGTTGTGGATAGAATTACACCTACCCAAACCATAAAGATAGAACGCTATTTTAAACCTCTTTTGGATAGCGTTTACTTTCGTAAGCGCTATCTAAGGACAACCTTTGCTAGCGCTTTTCGATACAAAGCGCTATATAAACCCTGCTAAAGAAAAAAAAAAGCGTTATACATGACTTGAAAAAAGCGCTATCTATGACCATTTTTGGCATAGTATTTTGAATCAATGGGATGCGGGCGTATATGCCGCAGAATCGGTCAAAGACGATGGCGTTGTGGCCGCTCTTGACGGTGTAGAGAAATGAGGGTATGTTGAAGGGGAAATAAAGTTGAGAAAAATATTAAAGAAATGTTGTGACAATTGAAGGATAATTTTTTATAAATGACTTGTAATTTCTCTTTTTCATACGACATTAATTACAGTTCTTAATTTGTATGAAATGATCAAAACATCATAATTTAGGACCGAGGGAGCATTAAAAATAAGAGTATGGGAGGAAGATTGTTGTTAGAGACTTAGAGTATGAGAGGGCTTTTGCATTACAAATAAGGGTATATGACCAAATGGACGTGCTCACACACTAGTTGAGAGAAGAACCTCTCAATAGGCAATTGAATAGTCCCATCACCTGACATGCTTATGATTTTTAACAAAAATTAAAAATTAAAGTGCTTGAAATGGTTTTTTTTATATATAAAATTAGAAAAAAAGTTTGAGAAGAAAGGAAGATCGTACTCACACTTTGTAATGGTAAATATGATTATTAACTATAGAAAATCATATGATATAATATTTTTATTCTTCATCTCATATAATTTCAAGGAGGAATACACTGATACACATTAAAAGTATTATTCTATTCTCTGAGATCCCTCCTTTCTATTTCCATGGGAAGCATTCTATTGAGTTTGGCTTATCCACAACATTATGCCTACATGGCCCTGATTCATGTACTTCCCAGCGACAATCTTTTCCGACAAAAAAATCATCTCGTTTTTGATCGTAAACGTCAAAGATGTAAAATTCAGTATTAAATCTAAATCCACAAAAGTATAAGGTAGATTCAACTATGGTACCAGGCCTAAAAACAAAGTTGTAAGATTCTCCAAAATTTAGTGTTTGAGCTCCAATATCATGATCTTTGTCCTTACAGTGGACAGTGAGCTTAACACCATTGGTTAAGTTGTTGAAAATATGCATGTGTACTTTATCATGAAATAACCCGCTTTCGCCACCCTTGAACTGAAAAGCAACAAGAATTGTTAGTAACAAGAGAATTGGTAACACAAGTTTGGAGATTGAAACCATCCTACTTGCACAATCGATTAATCGATGCACTGATATTGAAACATATGACATGTTTATATATATATATAGGTTTGCTAAGTTACACCCACTAGTTTTCATGTGGAAGTGTTTTAGCAAGCTACATTTAAGGTATATTTAACTACTTTTTAGTTATAACTTGCTAAAACATACCTTCTAAAAATTATAAGTATTGATTATTTTGACTATTGATTATTTTTTTATTTTTTTTTTATAATTCAAAATTAGAACTGATATTGTTTTAATTTGATGTGATGCATTGACATCAATAAAAGTTTAAGATGACATAAATTTGTCTTCTTGTGTAAAAACGCCAAAGAAACATTTAAATGAATCATCAATGTTGCATTTAATTCAATGAATCTAAAAGATGGGGGTATTTTCATTTTACGTGGTCAATAGAATATTAAATATTTCTTATTTTATTTTATTTTCCATTTATTACAAGTTATTTTTAATGGGTCAAAATCCTCTTCATTTATGTGCTTCTCCATTTCTACAATTTGGAGAGATATAGACACACAAAGTTTTGAAAAAGGTAAAAAATAATCAATGATGATGGGATCCACTTAGTGGTAGGACCCACCATCTATTCTTTTGTGTCTATCTCTCTCCAAAATGCAAAACTCCATTTATTTTAGCAAATGGAGAGGATCTTCATTGATTTTTACTATGTCTAGTCAACATAGTATTAAATGTTTGGGTCTTGCTAACCAGTGTCCTTAGGGCAATGGTTAAGGAATCTATAAATAGAAATTTTTTTTTGAAAATATAAGATGTTACTTTTGATAAAAACAATGATTACACAATTTTTTTCATAAAATCTTACTTCTTTTGGATGCTTAACCATTTCCCTTGAGGCACTGATTAACATTCTCCTAAATGTTTTTAATATCGAGTAAACCCTCATTTGGGTCTCTGAAAGTGTGTCTCACTATTAGGCACATCCATGGAACAAGGAAACGCAAAAAAAAACTCCCCGAAAGTCTTTTCCGTTAGTCATTCCCATCCAAAACGTTAACTGAGTGTTAACTCTGCTGATCTGGACGCTGGTCTTGCCATATCACCTGCAATGGAGGCTTTCCACGTTGGCAGGGGCGAATATGAAGGGTTAGTAGATAGTTTGCAACGGTAATTTTTCGTCCCTCCTTTATCATCATCCATTTCATCTTCATCTTTCCCTCATCTCCATTTCCCTTGCCAACCTCTCTCCCATCAAGCAGTCCTTCACTTAGAGGCTCTCTTCCATCATTTCTACTTAAATGTTTCTCATATGCAGTTACAACTTCTTCTACCCCAATGATTTCTTCCCATTCATCAAGGCAAATAAAATACCCACAATTTCGGGGATCATTCTACAATTGCATAAATGGAGAAATAAAAAACAACAATGGAATATAAGGTGTATAATGTGGAGATACAATTTTAGTGGTCAATTTTTCTTTCAAATATACCTTGTGAAATGAACATGTGTAGAATGGTCTCCTATGGTTCTTTATTGTGTTTGCATTATACATGGTTGTCCTCAAGCCACAGTTACAATCAGGTACTGGAATTGTGGCTCGATTTGTATCTATTCTTGAGGAAGATGGCATACTCCATGAATCAGATGGTGATTTGCTACTATTGTTGTTGTTCTTGTGCATCTTGTGCATCGCCCCACCTCCGATCATGTTCAATCTCAATTTGGGTAAGGAAATTCGAAAAACAATGAAAGAAATTGAGTGAGATGGTTTTAGGGTTTCAAATTGGAAATAGAAGGAGAAATGGAGATGAGAGAAAGATGAAGATGAAATGGGTGATGATAAAGGAGGGACGAAAAATTACCGTTGCAAACTCTTTACTAACCCTTCATATTCGTCCCTGCCAGCGTGGAAAGCCTCCTTTGCAGGTGATATGGCAAGACCAGCGTCCAAATCAGCAGAGTTAACGTTCAGTTAACGTTCTGAACGGGAATGATTAACAGAAGAGACTTTCAGGGAGTTTTTTTTGCGTTTCCTTGTTCCATGGATGTGCCTGATAGCGAGGCACACTTTCAAGGACCCAAATGAGGGTTTACTCTTTTAATATCTCATCCATCTTAAAATAAGTGTCACAATTTGATTTTTACATATGTTTCAATTAACAACTTTTACTATTAATATTTTTAATTATCTATTGTAAGAAGTGACTACCTTTGTTCCTAAATATAAGACATTTTTGACAAAATCACGGGAATGAAGAAATTTGATATTTGATTAAAGTTGTTTGTAATCACTATTGGAACAAGAGTGGTTCATACAATTCCTCTAGGGTTTTGATAATAACAAAGTATTTAAGAAGAATTGAAATCCTAACATATGTTCAAGTGTACAACATCAAAGAATGAATCTATCGATGAACGGTGAACATATGAAGAGCATCATAAGGACCAACAGAAGCTGAGAAGACTATGGTAGAAGATCAAAAGAAAGTTAACCATAAGTCAACGTCCTTAGAAGAAGGATGCCTCACAGAAGCTGGAGAGTTACCTCAACAGATTATGTGAAGGTCATTAGTCTCAAAAGTTGATGACAGACTTGGATGACCCCTCACATTTGAGAAAATCCTGAAATTCATGTAGGTTTTGTCTTCTTTTGTGAACTGTTCCTATCAAAGGATCTGACAAAGCAATTATTTTATCTTCTTCTTTCTACGTGTGCAAGCAGACAAAAGACCTCAAGAACAATAGGAATGCATTAGATAATTGTACTTTCAACATAGAAAATTCAAAGGACTATTCAACGGAATTGTTCATATCAGACAAATGGTCAACGTTCTTGATTGAAGCTTTTCAATGACTATATTTGCACTGAAACTCTTCTCCAACGTCTCTCAAATGACTACCTACATAAAAAAGATTAACAAGACTCTGCTATTTTAGCGTGTCATTACTCTGTCAAATCTAATAGCGCAAAACACTTAGAATTTTTAGTATAGGAAAAATTCAATCTTACCCTAATTTAATTAGTTTAGTGTTTAATTTAAATTCATTTTAAATAAATTACGACTTTCGATTTATTGAATTAAATAAGTGCTTATACTTTTAATTTATCCATTAACCAACAATTCTCGTATTGTTTTATTTCAACTAAATTTTACACCTAAATAGATTGATTTTTGGAAGTGAAGTATTACTACAGACATTTAGAACCAAAATGTCAAGTTAAAGTTCCATAATTTTGTGCAAGATACATAAATGTGATTAAAATGACGATGTGTGTTTTGTATCATATCTGCCACCTTAACAATAATTGAGGCATCACACTAATGATTTTAAAGAATCGTTTTATGAGAGGCAACCCATAAAAGGTAACTTAGTTTTCATTTTTATTTTTTTGTTGAGTTTGAATAAAATGTTGTTGAATGTGTTGTTCACTTCCTCAACTTGATCGGTTTGAAATATTGATTTCTTATGTGGTTTGATTTTTGAGCATTTAGTTTGATATCCAGTTCAATGACCGACTAATTCATGTGGTCTAATTGTGAGCTAATTTTAAACCTAAACACTTGAAAATTTTCTTAATGTGTGATTTGTCTAGACATGTGTCTTCCCTTCAAATGTTGCATTGACTCTTGACGATATTGCATACGAATTATATTTATTCTTTGCTAACCACATTTGAGCTTGATACCATTTTCTTGTGTTACTTTTTTATTTGTAGGCAAAAGGAAGAGTCTCTTGATCAAGAACACTTTTAAAAAGAAAAAAAGTGTTTTTTAAAGTTATCTTTTTGAAAAGATATTTTTTATTTTTTTCTTATGGCATTCAATTTGTAAATTTATCAACTTTATAAAAGAAATTATTGATTTAAATTTATCTTTATGTAGGTGGAAAACTTGGATTGAAAGTGACTCTTAGATGGCTAAACGATATAACAACATACTATTAAATTCTGTGTTTTTTTTAGGGAATATTAAATTCTGTGTTAAAAAGGTACATTAATAAATTCCTATATAAATCCCTTTAAAAAAAATAAATTATTTCACCTAAACAAAAATTCATATATAAAATTATGTAGATAATAATCTTTGTGCACCATTTTTATTGAAGCACTAACTTAAATATTAATTTTATTATGATAAAATAAGACTTGGTCAAAAATCTAAATAAACAAATGCAGTAACAATGTAAAACATGATTTTTGAAAGAAAAAAAAATTAGAAATTTAAATTTACAAAAACTGCAATAAATTAAACACTACAAAGGCATGGTTAACCAATAAAGTTATTTATACTAAAAAAATTAACTAGAAAATGTTACATTAACAACAAATAAAAGTAATACCCGTCCCCATGAGTTTAGCTCGGTTGGTATAGATAATGCATAATATTTATAATATATAATATAATATATGCAAGGTTCAAACTCTAGCCACCACAAAAAAAAAAAAAGTAATACCCCTAAAAAAACAAATAAAAGTAATAAAATAACTAACTATCTTTTTTTCTTGTCAAAAACTAACTATCTTTTTTTTTTTTTTGAAATAATAAATAACTAACCACCTAATATGCTTTTGTCAAAAAAAAAAAAAAAAACTAACTACCTAATATGATTTAAATTTCCTCAAAAAGTAATTTGATTTTAATTTAGTAAAAAAATTATTTTAATTAAAAGCATTCAATATTACCTTTTTTTTTTATAAAAATATTTCCTTCCTTAACTGATAGTAATGAATTTGGTCAACATTTCACCGTGGAAAAAATATCTCTTTCAATAGGTGGTGCATGAATTTTTTTTTTGGTTACAATAGGTGCATGAATATATAAATAGATAATATATTTCAATATCAGTATATCACTTAGTCTTGTAACCAAAAAAAAGTATATCACTTACCCTATTGTGCAACTACGATGATTTCAACCACCAAAATTGTAATATCATTTTCTATGTTATTAGCTATTCTATTTGCTTTGCAGGTTAAGGATGGTGAAAGCGTTGATAGTTTTTTCGACAGGCCAACAGTAACCGTTTTCATTGACAACAACATAAGTGATTTTCAACTCGGTGTTAACTGTGAAGATAGTCACAATAAAATTGGGTTTCGATCACTAAAGTTTGGAGAAACTTACTCCTTCATGTTAAAGCCTAACTTTGCAGAAACAACCTTATACCATTGTCGATTTATATGGGGTACAGTATCTCATCACTTTGACATTTATATTCAACACCGAGATAGGGATGATTGCAAACACGAATGTCATTGGAAAATAAATAAATCAGGACCATGTAAGGAAAAGACGGACTCCGAAGAATGCTTTCCTTGGAACCCGAACTTGGTGAAGAGAATAATGCTCTTAATGTGTAATTGGATCAATATATTCTCCATTAAAATTTATGTCAGTTAAAGAATAAAAATAATGAAATATTATATTTTACATAGTGACTTTGATTTTCCTTTCTTTTTAAGAGTTTCTTTTCGTTTATGAACTCAAATTTTTTAATTTTTAAAATTTTGGAAAAAAATATGAATATTTTTATGATTTTTTTGGATATTTTTTATTTTTTAAAATTAATTTTCAAATATTTTTTTAATAAAAAATCTGATGTGGAAATGTTTTTTTACACGTGGCCAATTAAAAAAAAATGAAAAAATGTCAAATCAGCGTCACATAAGCGAATTTGCTGAGTTGGATGGGGTGGGGGTATTCTGGATATAATCATTAGTCTCATACTTAATTCTAAAGTAACATCTCCTTGAATGAAATTTGGACTTGGCTTATGAAATCAAAACTTAACTTTGAAAATTGCTCAAGAACGTTGACTTTTCCGGGAAATGGGATCTTCAAGGAAATGGAATGGGATTAAGATAGTATAGAGATTATATGATTACTGAAAATTGTAGTAATTGATTTCCTTGAGTTTTATTTGGTTTTGGTTTTGAAAATGGAAGATTCTTGTAAAATGTTAAAGAGAGACGAACATTGATGAAAATATCCTTTTAAGCCAATCACCTTATAAATCCTTCATATTTAGTTTTGTATGACTATATGGAAGTATTTGATTGTTAGTTGAGTGTTGAATGTGATGTTTATCTTAAGGTGATGTATTTTTCCTCTTGACTTGGAAAGTGGACAAATCATATATCTGATGTGAAATTATGTAAAGGTGATGATGTTGGTGAATCCATATACATTGTTTATTATGATATGGTGGGTGAATATATATGTTGTTGTGAATGAGTTGATGAATCTTGTTATTAAGAGTCGTTGTGTCATAGTTGACTAAGAGGTGGAGTATGTCGTAATTTATTATGTACATTTGTTGTTGTAATTGTTGTTGTTGAGTTGTATGTAGATATACACAAGTGGAGTCCATTACATAACATATAAAGCGGGAGGGCTCATGCCCTGGAACGCCTTGTCGTTCAAAGCGGGGGGACTCATGTCCTGGAACACTTTGTTGTTCAAAGCGGTGAGGGATCATGCCCTGGAATGCTTCGTCACTCAATTGTTGATGGCTTATGCCCTGGAATGTTTATCATTCAAATTGTTGGGGGCTTATGCCCCAGAATGCTTAGTCATTCAACACGTTGAAAATGGTGCCACGTGTATATTGTAGTTGTCGTTGTTCTTGAGAGAGTTGTTGTCGTTGTTGTTGATTAAGTCGTGGTTGTTGTTGTTGATTGAGTTGTTGTTGTTGTTGTTGATTAAGTTATTGTCATTGTTGTTGAGTGAGTTGTTGTCGTTGTTGTTGAATCTTGTTGTTGTCGTCGTTGTTGGTTGAATTAGTAAGTGTTACTAAAGTTAAAGAAGTAAGAACATTATTGTTGAATATATGTTGTTGTTTATATTATTATGATGTGATGATTATGTTGTGTCGTTTATATTATTATGAGAAGATGTTTAAGATGTTGACTATGATGTTAAATGATGCTGTTATGATGTTGTTTATGCATTAAAAAAGGTACCCTTTTTGGTAAGTACTTAATTGATATTGTATTTGACCTAACATCTCCTTAAAAATGTAGAGAAGTTGAAAAAAAACCGGGTAAAATGTTATCTTAATCTTCCACAACGGCAATGTAGAAGCAACTGAATTTGGGAGAAAAATTGAAAAATAGTTAAAAATAAAAAAATTGGAAAATAGTTAGAAGTTTTTAAAAATATAAAAATTGGAAGAGAAAAATTGGAAAATAGTTAAAAATAAAAAAAATGGAAAATAGTTAGAAGTTTTTAAAAATATAAAAATTGAAAAATAGTTAAAAAAATCGGTGAGGTAACACTCAACCAAGCAACACCAAAAAAAAATTATATGCATTAGTATAGCAAAAAAAAAAAAACAGAGACAGACGGACATAAAATATTACTCTAAACGTTAATGTGTGTGTGTATATTCGCGAGGTTGAAGAAAGGAAATAAAAATATTTGGTACCGTTAAATGACAGCGTGAATAAAAATATTTGTGAGATTGTGATAATTAAATAATATTAAAATTAAATATATAAGTGATAAAAAGATAATAAAATTGCTTTGCAAAAAAGATAATAAAATTGAATGGAACCTCCTTACAAAATTAAATGCAACATATATGTACTACAAGGAATCAAAACACACCTAGGCACCCAGCTACAATACCACCAAGATTCATGTGACTCTCATTAGGCCATTACATATGAAAAACAAATAATTAATTAAAGTCATTGACAACATCATGTAACTTTCTTTCTAATACTTGAGAACAAATCTGCCCCATTGTGTGGTAGAAAGAAAGTAGGTCAGATAATTGCTCCACCGACATTTTTCCCATTACATTTTTTGTCATTTTTTCACTTTGCTTCATATATGACCCTGCATTCCTAACAGTTGCTCCAATTTGCTTTAAAGCCGTGTTTGACTGCATGTGTAAATTGAAACAAATGAAGTTATATATACGTCACATTAATTTCTATATATAGATTGTGCAAAAGATAAAAAAAAAATTGTGCAAAATCAAAATATGTCGTGTAAAACTCTAAACCTCATGTCCATCACAATATTTTTGTTTACCATATGAATCAAATCTTTAACCTCCTTATCACTTCACTCTCTAACTCATTCACTATCATAATTGACGATTTGGAACATCGTCAATTTTTATAATTCTACAACCATAATTGAGATTATATAAACCACGATTAATTGCAATTCTTCGCGAATGCGACTATATCTGCGATTGTGATTAATTGTGTTTATAATTTGTTACCTCGAGAAATTTGGCTCCAGCTTCAAGCTCCCACTCTTTGGAAGAACATTTCCCACGACCGGTAGTGTATAGTTTTTTTGCAACTGAAAAGCTACGCATTATAATCCTCCTTTTGTTCTTGATTTCCTTGTTTAGTTTCATACGTTTTGGCACTGATGTTAAAGTATTCAGCCTTTTCTGAAAAGCAATCACTGCCTTCACAAACTCCTACACATTTAATATTCCTCAAAATCAAATTTCATCTCAATAAGATCCAATGTAATTGCTTATCAGAAAATTGGAAAGTCTAGATTTTAACATTGAAATTTGAGCTGTCTAATCTCGATCCAATGACTGCCTGCCTACATACCGACTACTGCTCGGATGTCGGGGAATATCAATTGTGACAAACTAAATTCCAATAATACTATATATAGCTAAAAGTTAAAACTTGAAAGTAACAATGAATTAATATTTTAAAATGCAAACCTTGTAGACATATGGGCATCCAGGGTAATCAAAATCATCTGAATTAGGTTTTCTCATACGCTCAGGGTGAAATTGCAAACCCATAATAAACTTACCCTCTTCTGGATTATAAGCATAAGGGTCATAAAACCCTTCAATTAAACCATCATTAGCAAAAGCCATTGGAACAAAACGTTGTGCCAATCTCTTAACCCCTTGATGATGATAGCTATTAACCAAAATCTCATCCATTCCTTCATTTTTCAAAGAATCCTTAAACCAATCAAACAAAGGTGTGTTTTTAACAACCTTAATAACATGTCTATGACCATCATAATCATCATAGTTTATATGCATCACATGGCTATTTTTTGAAAGCTCTTTTGATACGTCCCTATAAAGGGTACCTCCACATGCAACATTAAGGACTTGTGAACCTCTACAAATTCCTAAGTAAGGAATGTTTCTTTCAAGACAAAGCTTTGCTAAGATTAATTCAATTGAATCTTTTTCTTTGTCAATGTTTGTGTCACTTGAATGAAGCTTTTTGATTTCTTCTAACTCTTCATGTGAAAGATTACATGTTGTGTTATCTTGTTCGTACCATGAAGGATCTATGTCTTCTCCTTCACATAGAAGAACACCATGAATTGGTTCAAAGCTCTTTAACAACATGTGTATACCTGAAACACGTGGTACAATCACAGGTACCGCACCATTTGCTACTATAAGATCAAGGTGATATTCACCTGAAAAAATAAAATAAGATTTAGTAACATAATTAGCAACATTTCTATATGTTGCTAGGGAAATTAATTAAACTTTTCAAAAAAATTTCACATAATTCAATATTTTGAACATCCTGAATTGAATTGAATTAAACTAACTTACCGACGAAATCGACGAACTTGTTCTTACGAAGGGTTCGTCTAGAAACGATTAGAACATGAGGAAGAATGACAGAGAGATTGTTGGATGACATTGTTTTGTGAAGAAATTTGGTGATGCAGAGTAGCTAGGGACTTAAAGGCTAATAGTTAATTAAAACTTGAATGTTACATAAGCATATATATAGGGGTGAAATGAAGATAATCATTGTATTTATTTTTATATATTTATGATACTAACTTCTAGCATGTGGAACATTGCCAAATTAGGAATACAATTTGATCTTTTGAGTCATGACATGATAAATGGTAATTTTAAATGACGTATGCTATGATGAAATCCGACAAGTTTTTATATTTTAGATTTTGATTAGATAAAAGTTTAGAATCTCTTCTTGCTAAAGAATACAAATTGTATATGCCTACAATATCATGTTGTTATTGAGAGAATTAGTAAAATGACTATAGATCTCCAATAAGAAAATCATTTGGAGTCACCAATTTAAAAGGTAATTTAATTTTTTAAAAAATTTGATATTCTCAGAGAATTAAATTAGGCTCTAAGTTGGCAACTCTAATTTTCTTATAGCAAATCCAAATTATCTTAGAAATTATATGAATTAAAAATAAATTGAGGTAAAAAGAAAAGAGACGAAATAGTAATTATTTGGGTTCACATGTTGAATTATAGGGAATGAGGAGGAACATGTAGTCCAAAGTGCAGCAGGAAATATTTCCATATTCCCAAAGATTGTTAACTTCTTCAATGGCACCATCCAGGATAGGTATTATCCTTATGATGCATATTTTGTTGTATATTAATATATACAAATATGATATAATTGGATTTATCAGTTTTATTAAGTTAAGTGCGTAAAAAATATTTGTTAATCCAAATCAATTATAACTCAATTCAAGTCAGTTAACCTAATTGTATTTTGTAACTTTGTAGTCTAGACTCTAGATTGATATGATGCCAATTATAACATGTAATTAATTAATATCATCAAAACATTGACAATGTTATCATATTAATCATACATTATCCAATTTGCTAAGTACACACCCATACTTTGGAAAATAATTTGGTGTATATAGGATGGTGCTACTCAGGGGAGGTTGAATGAATGAAGTTAGTTACTACTGAAAACAATGCATGATTTATAACCATGTATCTAGTTTATGGGAAAATGAAATCATGTGAAAAGTAGCAAACCTAGATAGCATGCATATGCAATAGATATTGCATAGAGAAGGGATTATTTGGGTTAGGGTGAAAGGGTGATGGAGTTACTTAGGGGAGGTTTCATCTTTGTACTTGACACCATTCCACGTGTATGTCATTGTGTGCATGTCAAATTGGGTAATATAGCAATATTTATGGTGGATAACACTATGTCATTGTATTGCTTATTGTCATGGTTTTATAAGCTTTGGTTAGTCCATGGTACAACTTCTAAGATTAAGTTGTTTCTAACTGTGTCCTCTTTGCTTAAAAATAATAAATGTCTTTTATACATTCACCAGCTCAATTACTTTTTTCGGTAGAGAAAAAAACAATACATGTCACGTTACAATTGCTTTTGTACCATTGAATTTTTATTCCTTTATTGGTCACAAATTTACTACTTGCAATAGTAGAGTTCAATTCAATTAATCAACAAATGAAATACCAATTCATATGTATTGAACTTGTATCAACAAAGGCACCGTCAATCAACATATTAACGATTTTGTAGTTACTACATCTATTATAGAGAATTGAAATTCAAATGAAATATGAATATGATTGATTGCTAACAAGTTTGGAAATGGAACACCACAAGAGCTGGCGACTTTTCATGAGAGTTGACATATTGTTTAAGGCTTGAGTTTCTTCATGTTTTTCTATGTGACTATATTTATTGAATTGGATTAATTGTTTTGAACACACAAAAAAATACTTATGTCTTTATATAATGAAATGTTGGTAACATGTGGTTAGACCATGAAATTTGGCCTAAATTAAATATATATATATATATATATATATATATATATATATATATATATATATATTTAAAAACTAATTATATATATATATATATATATATATATATTAGGAAATTTGAAAACTAATTATACTTTAGTTTTACATCTTTTTTTTACAAAATTTTCCATAACAATGTTTTCAAATTTAAATTAAAAAACAATAGAAAATATAAATACAGGGGAACATAATAGAAAAATGCAAATAAACATGCACTTATTGTCCTTTTTTCCGCTAGTTATAATACTCAAACTTGTGACAACATTTTCTATTTATTTTTTTTTGTCAAGTAGCCTAGTGGTTAGAGCTCACACAATTTAATTGTGGAGAAGTGGGGTGTCCGAGGTTCGAACCCCAGACCCTGCATATAACATGCAATATCCCTACCAATTGAGCTAAGCTCACTGGGATAACATTTTCTATTCTTACTGTCTTCAAAATCTCTATTTTAACGCTCACACTTTCTATTTCTAAGCCCATGGTTTTTTTTCTTTTTTTTTAACCCACCAGCGGAAGAGAACCATAATAATTAGAAGTTCAATAAGTTAAGTAAAATCTGGTTAAGAAATGTTCCGTTTAAGAATTGAATTCTAATTCTCTCAAACAATTTATCATTTAGTGGAGCTCATATAAACCATGTGAGTCCAATCACGGTTAGACCCAGGGTTCTGTGAAATCATCTTTATTATCTTATTTAAAAAATTTAATACTAATTGATTTTTTTTTCATTTCAGATTTTCCTGCTACTTCAACCACTAACTTTACCAAATTTTACATATTTAATCCACTATCTTATCAGCTTTAAGTTATAAACTATCGACTAGTTAGCGTGTGTATACACACGCACACACATATATATTTGTTGAAATTTAAATAATATGATATCCATTAACCATGATTTGGTTTGGATATATAATTAAAAGTCATTGTTAATCATGTTCAAAATTATAGTTAATTGTGTTGAGTTGATGGATAATCAATTGGGTCTTATTATATTCATTAATAATCTAAATTATTGTTAACTCAAGTTAATTACTTTAAAATTTAGTTTTAAAAGTTAGTTATTTGTGCAATACAATTATAACAAAATTATAATAATCGTAGTGTAGACATAATTATATCAATAATGCGAAATGAGTAGTTTTTATCGCTTAATTGCTTAAAATTTACAAAATTCAATCCCATATAAAGTTGATTTTCGGTTTGATACTAACTTTATTAGTGGGACTGTGCCAAGACCAACTATTGGTGCTGATAGGTCATTTCTCCTCGAACAAAGTTTTTCCACTTCAAACCATGCTAAGAAACACCATGAAATAACAACTTGGTTTGGTGTTGAAGGGGTAGATTTTCATGCTATCTCAGATCATTTTGTGCAATTTATTGAATATGCAGGTGGTTTGAAATCGCGTCAATCCTTATTTCATTTGATTTGGTTTCAATGTGTCTCGGTTTTATGGAAAGAACGAAATAATAGGTTATTTCAGAATCGTCAAAGTTCTATACCACTATTGTTAGATAAAGTAAAATCAAATACCTTGTGGTGGTTGAAAGCCAGCAACATAGTCTTTATTTTTGGTACACATAGTTGGTGGTCGAGTCCACTTCTATGTATGGGCATTGACTATCTTTGATGTAATTTTGATAGGGTAGTAATCTTTTTGTGATTGTTTTGGCACGTCTTGTGCTTCAACAATTACAGTGTTCATAGTAATATATTCCATTTTTGTTTCTTCAAAAAAAAAAAGCTTAACCCCAACGGCAGTTAACCGCCGTTGAATTTTAACCGATGGTAGCTAACTACCGATGTAATTTGAAGTTAAATTTGTCATTTCATAATGTTTCTTAGCATTGTATGAAGTGGGAAAAACAATTTTCTTTCTCTTCGCCTAACAAATGAGCGGACCACAACATAAACCTACTTAAGTCTGCTGAATCAGGATCGCATAAGCTAATCAGGACCGTCCAAGCCGGATCCAAGACTAAGTTGTGGTAATGCGCTCAAAGATGTCCACTAAGGACAATTGTTTGTCCAGGTAAGGATTTGAGGAGTAGAAATCATGACCACTTCACATGTACACACTTTTTTACCATAATTTTTTTCTCTCTCATTTGATTTACTTATCGTCATGGTATTGCACTAGTTGTTGTGTGATCTTTGGCTACAACTTCTTAACTGTTGACCCAATCAACCGTTGACTTGACTCAGTATTAATCACGAACTTACAAGTTAAACTATGGAGTCAGTTAATCAAGAAATGAAATACTCATTCATGTTTATTGAACTCGTTCTTTTTTCAACATATATTGATCTCATTCATTTTTATTAGCATTTAATACTAACTACAGTGAAAACAAGCATGAAAAACATAATTGTTATTTATTTGTACGCTACAAAATGCAAATGATGCAGCAACAACATTGTCGAGGATCAAGACTTAGATTTAATTAAACTTACTAATTCTTGACTCAACGACTATCTAGTTGCTACACCAATTACAGAGAATGGAAATTGAAATGAAACATGATTATGATTGATGGCTAACAAGTTGGGAAGGGAACCCCACAAGAGCTAGCAACCCTTCTAGCACCAGGAGAGTAAATATACTGCTTGAGGCTTGGATTTTTGAGGTAACCACAAAGGCATGGTCTCTGCTCTCTTAACTTCTGACAACAAGCACTTGTTGGTGGAGAAGAAGTTGTGATTGACCCTAAACAAGGACTCAACTCCACAGGGCTGCATGTCAATCTTAGATCACCACAATGATGCCAGTGGTCAACATCGAATCAAAATAACATAACATAAAAAACCTTGAATGATCACAACTTTCTTAAAGAGAAGAGTTGAAGAATCCACTAGAACGCTTATCCACCCAAAAGAAGATATCCAAAACCATCAACATTGTTACCTTCAGTTTAGAAACTTCATAATAATAACTTGTCATGGTGATGTCCTGCATATATTCATTTTATCATATATATAAGTTACCCCAAAAAGGAGTCAAAACAAAATGCGTCAAATAGATCCAGATTTCAGTAAAAGCTAGTTGCATATGAAAAAAAAAAAAAAGTAAATGAAGAGCTTTTGAAAAATTAGATAAGCACATAGTTAATGTAACAACATTTCCATTTTTCTTTTGTTAATAAGTACTAACTGAAATGTTTATTCCAAACTAAGCATAAATTAAGCAAGATAAAGATATATCACAATAACATGAGAGACCTTTCAATGCAAGATAACATACTCACTTACGAATTCAGCTTTTGACGATCCACTCGGGAGGTGGCCAGAACAAGTTGGAAAATTCAGGAGAATTAGACACAGATGAAAGTCGACCTTGATCCAAGTGCAAAACACGTGTATTTTGTCCAACGTACATATCTGATGTGAAGAGATAATCCATAAAGATAATACAATTTCATTTGGAAACACACAAATTTGAAGCAGATGTAGAAAATGAGCATATAAAGTTCAAAAACAAAACCTTGTCCCCTAAACTAGTCAACTTCTTCTCATTAAGCTTAAACACATGAATCCTTACAGGATCATGATCAGGGAACCCAGTACGTATACACTCATAAACATCTACTAACAACAAATCACCCTCGCTCTCCACTAAGAATTTCATGCCTCCACCATCAACCAATGGTTCAGCCAGCCACTAATTGGACACTCGAGTCATCGTTATTGTTGAAAGGATGAGGTTGGAATGGGTACTTGAAGGGTAAGGTAAGATGTGATGATGATTTGGGACAGAGGAAGATCGCCAAGTCGAACAGAACAGATTGATCGAAAGCGAATGAGATCGATTTTTTGATATCAGATTGAGAAGCTCTGTTGGACCGCCATGATCGATCACTCCTAGACAAAATCAAAATGATAAAGTCAGTCAAGTGCATGCACGCAAAAATCAGTACAATTCTAAGTTAATTACAAATGCATATGAACAAAGACACCTAAATCGAACAAAATCAGCAAAATCGAAACCAAACAGAACAGAACACAACAAAACAAAATCAGCAAAGGTTGTTTGAGTTAGTTGCAAATGTATGAACAAACACACTTAAATGAAACAAAATCAGCAAATGCAGTTACAGAGAAATTGAAGTAATAAACAAAAAATAATAAAGAAAGAAAGATAGTGTCAACTTACGACTTAATTGCTGCTCTGCGTGTGTGACGAAATGGAAGACTAGGGCAAAACAATAGGGGGCTCAATTTGTCTTACAAAAGAAAGGCTTGCAATCATTCTATTTCTAACACATACACATATGGAATATTATAATTAATTATTTAATTTATAATATATATTTTATTAGTTACTTATAAGATTATAAGAATTTGATGGATACACACAAATATTTGACTCATACGTATCCTAAAAAATGAAGGGTAAAAAAGTGAAACTGTACTGTGAAGATTTAATAGAGATCTATACAATTTAATTTAAGATATGAATTAATATAATTGTTTTTAGATTAACTAATTAAAAATTATGTTTTCGATGGATGAAGATAACTAGAGACAACATATTCAATCAATCAACATTAAACAAACTTTGTTTTTAGTTCTTTTATTGATGTGTTTGTTGATATTCTAACAGATGAATTCCTAAAAAAAAAAAAAAAACATATGAATGAAAATAAAATATGATTTATACGAAAACTTCATATATTTTTATTTTATCACATGTGTTATATTTTGTAAATTGTGACTTTTATGATTATATATATATATATATAATAATGTAACGTAATCAATATTTTTTTTTAAGTATTTTACATACATATAAGTTTTTTGGTTAAATATGTTTTTAATCCTTACATTTTGCGCCTATTTGAAGAATAGTCCCTACATTTCATTAAATATTTTTTAAAATCTTCACATTTTATCTCCATTATCAAATTAATCCCTACTGTTAATTCTCTAACGAAATGATGTGGCGGTTAGTGGGTCCCAATTATTTTAGGGTTAAATATATTTTTTGTCCCTACATTTTGCGTAACTTTGAAGAATAGTCCTTACATTTTGGGACTCACTAACTGTTACATCAGCATTTCGTCAGCAGAGACTAATTTTGAAAATGTGAGGATTTTAAAATCATTTAATGAAATGTACGGACTATTCTTCAAAGGGGCGCAAAATGTAAGGACTAAAAACATATTTAACCCCAAATTTTTTAGTATTAAAATTACGTTCACGTATCTTAGCCATATTGTATCCTAAATTTATAAATTTTGTGTATCTACTATTTATATCGTATTGCACCTACACTGCGTATCCAGACTTCATAGAATACAATATAAGTTGGGACAACTGCTCTTTTTTTTTTTTCTTCATGACATCCAAGGACTAGAGAATATCATATGGTTAAGTCGAAATCAAAGTTGTTCATTTTATCTTGTTTTTGAACACTATTAAACTTCACACTGCTTGGAAATCAATGTTAGAGATAGATTATAGTCTATCCACATTTGTAAATTTTAATTAAATTTGAAACTCGGGGAAGGGTTTTGAGATGTGCATATCTTATCCGGCTCTTTGTAGTTGCAGTAAATTATTCAAACCATTGTCGCTTCCGCTCTTTGTCAAACAATTCAAACTCTCATTGTTGTTCTATTCTTCATGCTTCAAGTTCTCACGGTGTGACATACTTGAGGATGGAACATAATATATCTCATTTATGAGAGATATTTATACAAGTGATAGATTATTGAGATCTATTTTGATAAGCAGACTCCACTAATATGTTTTGCTAATCTTTCATTCAATCCAATGTGTTTATCTCTCTCATAAATATATTGCAGATAGATGGAACATATCTTAACTTGGTTGAGACGTGAGACTAAATATCTTCTTAATCTAAAAATTAAGAAAATTAAGAAAAAAATATCCACGAGATAATTAACATTAAAAGATTTTTATGGTTTTAAAACAAAAACAAAAAAAGTGTCTGACCAAAGTGATGAGTCATTTATTATCCCTTTTTATATGTTATTTAGTTTAGTTTTAATTAGATTTAAGTTTATTTTATATTAGTATTATTTTCTTTTTGAGATAGTTTACTACAAATTGCATTTTATTATATTTCAAGAACGAATATTGGATGGATTGAGTCTTGGATCAAAAGAAAGGGATTTGGAGCTGATTCGGTATGAAAATACGAAGATTTGGAGACAAAATATGTTTCCCCCAAAGTCAGAAGCTAAGCACGGCCCGTGCTAGCATTGGCACGACCGTGCCACCCTCCATAATCGCTTTTGCTGCTTTTGTTTAGATTTTAAGCTACTCTATTTTAGCCCGCAGTTTCTTGTGGAACATTATAGTAATGTAATTGCTTAGATTTTAAGTCGAATGTATGCTATAAATAGAGTAGCTAGCCATCACAAATATTCATCTTTTGTTCTCTGAAATAATGAGTGACAATTGTTTCTTTGAATAAAAGTTCACCTTTACTTTCTTGTTATTTACTTTTATGTTTTCTCTCTTCTTCTCTATGTCTACAATGAACGTTAGTGAGTAGACTTCTCTTTGTCTTGGGATTGTTGGATAAGTCTAAATGATATAATCCTAATCAAATGAAGCTCTAAGCCTTAATCTTATGTAACCCTAATTTCTTATCTAAGTTCACCGCTTTAACATGGATCAACCATTATCAAACTGTGGAAACAAAAGTGAGGGGTTTGATAATTGTTTATCCATCATCTCAAATATCAATTCATAAAACGAAAGTGGAGCTTTGATATTTGAACAAGTGAATTTAGACAAGGATTTCAAAGGCAGGGAAATAGTCTTTGAAATCTTTGAGACATATAGTTTCGATCTTCAAGGCAACTAATAATGATCAAGTCAGCGAAATAGGTTTGGTTGTTAGAGGAACCAAAATCTAATAGTAATCAAGTCAGCGAAATAAGCTTGGTTGCTAGAGGAACAAAAGAGAAACTGTCTTGAGAAATTAGGTCTAACATAAAGTTATAAGCTTATAGTTTGGTTTGTGAAGGACTTGTCATTTAGATGAACCAAACCTTTCTTTTATTATTTTCTTTTAATTAAAAACTCAAACCTTTCTACATTATAAATCTTCAGTCTAATCATTATCTAAAGTTAATTGAATTCATAACTCTCTGTCGGAACGATACTCTACTTTTATTACTACTTCGATAAAACCGTGCACTTGCCGTTTTATCCCATCAAAAAGCAAGATGTAGTCAAGGATTTCCAATAAAGTTAGAAGAATCTCGTATGCATGAGTTGTACAGACAAGGACCATACATAAATATACTTTGTAATGCGAATTTATCCATATATAGTATGAAAGATTAGAACATAATGCAATGTATTAGCAGAATATATAGAGCTTTACTTGCAATATACTAGCAGAATAATCATTTTCTCCAAGTTGATACAACCCACCATCCTCTCAAATATGTGATACTAACTAATTTATTCGCTTGTTGAATTGAAGGTACTTATTCTGGAATCTTGCTATTCCATGTTTTTGGTCCCTATACCTTTCATATCTCACCTCTCATGATTATAAAAGGGAACAAGCCACCACACTAAGCATGCAAAATAAGCAAATAATTACTCTTCTTTTTGCTAATTATATTAACTAGTGATGTCTTATTCCTCATCCAGTACTGCGTGGAATGTTGAAGACAATAAAGCTTTTGAAAGAGCTTTAGCAGTTTATGACAAAGACACACCTGAACGTTGGTACAATATTGCTAAGGTTGTTGGTGGAAAAACACCTGAACAAGTCAAGAGCCATTATCAACTCCTTCTCCAAGACATTCACCTTATTGAATCTGGCCAAGTTCCCTTTCCTTCCTACACCAACCCTAAACATCCCACTTAATTCATTCACATATCCATATATATTAAAAATATAATTTGTTTCATGTTCATGCTAGCTTTTTCTAACAATACTATACAAACAAACAAATACATGTCTTAGAAAATATTGTTGTCTTGTTTTATGATCATCACCAAAAAAGAGGGTGATAGCTTCAAGTTACCGCGTGCTCATAAAGCATGTATTGTATTTCAATAGTTTAGTATATCTAAATAAAGGATTTGAATATCCTACAACTGTTGCTCGGTGCAACAACAGAAGAAATCGTTAGAATTAGAAAGTAAAGTATTTTCTTTTTATACCTAACGGTTCTTTCAATTGTTCCACCGTGCAACAATCGTGGGAAATCTATATATGTCCCTAAATAACTATTTGAGGCACGTGAGGCTACGACATGTTAATATCATGGTTATATGTAGTTATGCACTCACAATGCATTTTTTATGTACTTATTTTTCTAAATAAAAAGGGTGTTGAATCAACAAATCACATTTGCCTAAAAAATAGAGTTGGGTCAAATACTGATAAAAAATCCAATGAGAGATCAAAACTTATTAGCAGAAGGCTAGGCATAATGTTATTAATTTTTTTCCTCAAAATCAAGGTATCGGTACGCAACTCTGGACATGTATTTAAGGGGTTAAGTTTTTTCAATATTTTGCGTGTAATTACAAGGCCAAAATGCTTCATATTAGTTCTGAGTTTCCTCTGGTGTTTTTCCCTTGCCACGAAGTATGTCACTGAAATGTCCCAGCATAATGCGCCTAAATCTAGTGTCCTCTGCCGGTGGTGATTGTGACGCACTACCCTTGGGGGACACAATTCTTTCTGATGGTGATTCTGTAATGTCTTTCTTCCCACGCAAGCCACCGTCACCAAAGAAGTTGCTCATTGACCCTGCAATCCCAACCTTGTAACCTGTCCCTGATCTTTCCTTCATGATAATGTCAAGAGCTTCTTTATGTGCTGGATCCAGGGCATCCAAGTCCTTTAAAAGATTTTGTATAGCAGGCAGGAGGTAGTCTCTAACACTGTTTGCAGAAAGATCTGTATGATAAATAATACCATAATATTAAGGTTGATTTGTGAATCGATTATCAAAGAGCAATTGCTATGGATTGTACATGTAACACTAACATCTACTAAATAGTAATATATTAAACGCCATTATTTATTATAAGCTCGATCTCTCCTAAGTATGCATAAGAATAACAGATAATGATGTATCAGAACATTTACAAGTAACAATAACAATGTAAAACTTTTTTGCATTGATGGTACATACAATGACCAAAGTTAGGTTTTCATATAAACTCAGGCAAAGCCATGTGATATTACTAATACTATTGCTACGCCTTGGCATGAATACCAGAAAATACCTTGAAAGTTATATAAAAAAGAAAGATTAATAAATGTCTTGGAGCAAACCTGTAGCATCCAGAGCACGGATTGCCTCACAAAAAGCATTAGCTCTTTCTTGTCGAGGCTTCAAATCAGCTGAAGTAGTAATTGGCACGGCTGTAAGTTGAGTAATCTTGGACAATAGATGTGCATCAAGGTTAAGAAACAAACAACGGAAATTAAGAAACATTGAAAGCCAATAGGAAATGAGACAGATTGTTGAGAGTCAGGAAATCAAAAACACATTTCGTAACATTATTTCCCACAAAGAAAGTTAAGGATATAATCTCTAAGTTGTTCTGTTGTATGAGGTACTGCAACCACCAACGCATGAATGACAGCAATCATAGCTTCATGGGATCCATCTTCAAGAAAAGCACCCATTTGAACACGTATCTTGTCAATTATCTGCAAGAGATCATATTTATGATCATGATCATCTAAACCTGATGATATATATAAGCTAGCAACAGATACCATTTCATTTCTGAAGTGTTGAGCGACGGCACCAAAAGCATCAATGCTAGCGCACTTCACATCAAGGTTTTGTTCAGATCCAAGAGTAACTAAGGCAGGCAAAGCATTAGTTGAGGCAACCTTTACATCAATATATGGCACCTAATAATGAAGTCATCTAAGTTAGTGTTGGCATTAATATGAGATTTACTTAGAAACTATGAAATTAGTAAGCTTACAAGAGCTTTCAGAAGTTTAGCAGCAGTTACTTTCATGCTCACGTTAGAGCTAACAACCATTTCCCACAGTATATCAAATATCATACCATGGTTTTCTTCATATATGCTGCATTATAAATCAAGCTCAAGACCTAAATTGGCAAAAAGACTGCTAGCAATTTTGAAAATATATAAACATGTTATTGGTGGGTATACAAACCAGATGAAACGGATAGCGTTAACAATTTCAGGTGTGTGCTTGGTTGATGGATTTTCCTTGGAATTGTCTTCTAGTAGCAGCTTTCTCGAGTAATCTATTAATTCTTTGCGTTTTCGAGGCCCTCCCAAAACACCAGCTAACAGAAGTGGTAGGACACATGATGCAGATAGCCTTTCAGCAATAGAAGATCTTGGTCTCAAACCTACAAGAAAACTGTCAAATATAAAGCAAATATGTAATATTTTACAGAAAAATTGAGGAAACATAACCTTTAATTCTCAAATGAATGGCCTTAGGAAAAAATGACAAATCGGCATCATCCCCAACTGCTGTTAAAAATACAGGGAGCATTATGCATTTAACATAGGTATCCCCAAACCTTTCAGAAACTGATAACAGAAACTGCAATTACGCAACTTTGATCAGAAATCATTCAGTTTCTTATGCTACTCAACATACAGCACGCAATAAAAAACCAGAAAATATAGACGACTAACCTTTGAAATTCGGCTTCGCAAATTGTCTTCTTTCCATGGTAACAAGCAAGCCAGTTGTATCAATTTAGGAAAGCACTCAACATGCATCCATTCAAATTCATTCCATTCAACATTTTCCCTGCCAAATGTAGAGCCAATCAAGATCAATATATTTGACATTGTGATCACACATAGTTTATGGTTCGGCATATTCATCTCTGCAATGCGTATACATTAGAAAATGAGAAAATCATACAAATCTTGTGAGTTTTGGACACAAGTCATGACACTCCACCTATTCTCCCATTCACTTCACCCTCTTTACCCAATACTCCAACCAGTAACTCATGGTTAGAAACGAAGAATTTGCAACATTCAAGAGCCAGGGATAAGTTTAATCACTTCCTTCGTAAGTCCTATAGTTTGAGCCAAATTGAACAGTTTGAACCAAGCTTACCTTGCATACAATTCAAGCAATGTGGTAGATAATACAAAATTTGTAGTTCCGAAGTTGGACAAGAAGGGGCATGTTTCAATTGCTCTTTGGTGCACCAAAGAAAGCAACTCAACTAGCATTCTCAATAAAACATCTATATTCCAGCGCTCTCTTTCCCCCAACACATGTAGATGTGACTCTAAACGCCCTTCAACTACAGAAAGAGTTGGACAACGCTGCAATTTCCAGGAAAAAAAAAGTCTACTCAGAAATAAGTTCCAACAATGAAGTTCTGGATCGCAAAGGAAAATTGAAGATATAAAGGAAAAACGATACCTGAGCAGAGCTGACAATATGAGAGAGTGAAACAACTAAAACATGGTCTAATTTGTTTCCCCACTTTATAACTGCCGGAACCAATTCCTTGAGAGTAGTTTCCACCACTACTCCTGAGGGATCACATATCAATTGGAACATTAGCTCCTCCACCTAACAAAAATAAAACAATAAATTGGAGCAACTCTTTATATTTATTCCTTCAGAGCTTACATTTGCAGGCAATTCTCTCAAGTCAGAAATCTTCTCCATGATTGCCTCGAAGCAGATATAGTGAGGCTGACCTTGAAATATTTATCCATGTTTGGGAAAAGTGGAAGCAGCTTAGCCAAATTATGAACTGCATCTTCTCGAACAATAGTGGCAGAATCTTCTACTAGTTGTTGCACAATTGATAAAATAAGAGAATCGCGAATCTCAGGGCGTACAAATTCTGCAAGCTCTCCACATGATTGAGCAACAAGCAGTCTACGTTCCTCGTACATGTGATTTATCTGAAATCCATAACACCGAAAAACTGAAAACAAGGTTCCTAAGTCATAATGGCTAGGAGCATGCAAAAAATATGGTTGGAATATACTTGTTCCCAACACTGAGGAAGCAATTCAGTTTCTGTTCTCATCTCTCCAACATTCTTCGCAAGGCTGACACATGCCTGAAAAGATCATAGTTGTATTGAAAACCAGATTATTTAATCAACTTACATAAAGCCAATATAACTTACATCCATAATTATCCATCTTTGTTGCTCATCAGGACGCTTTATTAAGTTAAATAATGTGTGGGTCAAAGAATCTCGAGTCCTACTATCAGGGTGGTACTCAATTGCACACATCATTAGAGGAAGGAGCTCCTGCAACCAAACAATAGTGATGTAACATATATTATACGCGATTTATGTGTAAATAACCTCGCATTGTACGTCATTTATGTGTATATAAAATTAGAGAGTAACAAACCTCGCGATGGTTGATGAGAACATAAGGAACAATTTTAGGCAAAGCATCTGCCAATATCTGAATGGTTCCTAATCCCTGTAAAAGTACTAACATATATAAGAACAGAAAAATAAATGTACATGAAGGGAGGGGGTGAGATTTATTATCTGTGTAAATACACAAGAACTAGTTTATTTTTTAACACTAGAATAAGCCCTTACCAAAACTAGTTATGATCATTCAGTTTCAGTGAATTTAGAAAGAGTTTAATTATGTATCCACTATCAATGTGACATGAAACTAAAAGAATTTGACATTCTACTTTCTATGAATATTACAAAATATGATTGGATGATAAGCTAAAAGAAGTTAGATTCTTGTTAATTGGTGTCTAAAAAGCGCTAAAAAAGGAAATGATAAGCTAAAAGAAGTTAGAGTCTTGCTAAGGATTTGACAAATTTAACAAAGGTAAAGCTAGGCAAAACGAAACCAAAAAATAAATTTAACAAGTATGAGGATTCAATCAAAGTAGAATGGACTTGCCATCTTCTCAAATATTGCTTCCTTGTTATCACCATCTTGCTTGCCACCATTTTGTTCAGAGACATTTTCAATATTTTCAAAAGTAGTGTTTGTATGTACAGGGTTAAATAAATCTAGTAGTGAGTTTGTGTGTTTATCAGCAAACTCATCAAGAGTTTGAAGAGCAGGAGAATGTGCTTCTTCATCATGTACAACATCTAATGCCTCGTCAACGGAATGAGAGGTTGCACCTTTGTCCTCATGCATCTCAATAAATTTGTCTTCCGTCTGCAAAAGTTCATTTTCAGAAATGCTAAAATTTCTATGTTGTGCAGCTCCTCTATTCTTTTCCTTCAACCGTTCAACTTCCATTTGTAATTTATTAATTTCTTCCTTGTACTTATCTAAAGACTCGGGCAGAACATTATCAACATCACCAACAACCAGACTATTTCCAGAACCAAACCCTTCATTGTGCTTTTTCAGATTCCTGATCTGAACTCTACAGTCATGGAGTTCCTTTCTTTGATTCTCCAAAGACTTCTTTAACACTTGAACCTAAAAGTTATTATTAGTATAAGATTCATAATAGAAAATGATTACTGTTTGAGATAGCTACTACCGTGTTCTCTTTCTGCTTAAGATCTTCTTGAAGTGCACCCAAGGATTTAGTTAATGCTCTTATTTGACCGTCTGTGAAATCTTTGTCCTTCGACAAGCTCTCCTTTTCTTCATTCAGGCTCTGAGTTTCCTTCAGCAATGCTTCAATTTCTCGAACTTGGGCAATTTTTTCCTGCATATCCATTCATATGTGATTCAACATAAACGGTGGATTTGGAAGCAGTATTGCAGGACTAATATAGCCAATGCAAGAACATATAGTTGATTCTCGCAACTATCCGGTGAACTTACATGCAGATTGGGCAGGCCTTTACACTGATATACTCCGTTATTGAATCAATCATTTTGGTATACATTTTGTCTTTCAGCTTATATTACTAAGGAATTTTTCGTTTACTAAAGATATTAAATTCGTGCACAAGATACTTCAATATATACAAACCAAATACTAAATAAAAACATAGGTATGAATAATACACATCAAATACATACAACCAGTTGGAACATTTATTTAATTGAATGGACTAATTTGGCTACTCCAGAAATTAAGTAATGACCTCAGAAGCCTGTGAAGTTGATGAAAGATAGTGATAATAATAATGACGCAAGGCATCTGGTACTAATGCATTTGTATTATGCCGAATGTCCAAGTTCTGGTCTGTAACCTACAATAACAGTTAATGAAAATTAAACATTAAGATCATAAAATGTGAAAAAGAAAAACACTTGAGTTGATTCATGAATGATATTGATACTTCTTCATAAAATGTCATTGCAGTGAGTCGATAACCAGCTATAAGCAAATATTCCTTAACAGCACAATTGAGGTCTCGACGCTCATTTTCCTTCACTGGACCCAAAGCAGCGACTGGACTATGGTTATTCCCTTTTTGTTGTTGAGTTTGTAACTCACCACCACCATTGTTCACCGAAACATCTCCACTTGACTTCGTAGTTGCATCATCAATAGTACTATATTCTGTTTTGGTTTGCAATTCGGCTTTCAGTTTTGTAATGTCTTCTTGTGCCAAACGCAGTTCGTAATCTGTCATCACTAACTTATCTTCAGCTTCTTCTTTGTTTTGTTGCAGTGTTTGAGGATCCGCCACTGCAACAAGCAAATGCAATTTCAAGTGGTTGATTGAGGATATGTTTGGAACCACGTCCAACTGGAAGCTACAATATGTAGCTTCGTATGGACGTGCATGGATATCTACTCCACCGCAATTCCAAACACTCTAGTTAAGTTATTTTTGTTGTAATACATTCATCTAAAAGTGAATTGAGCGTTAAACTCAAAGCTAAAACCAATTGTAGAAGTCAAAAGATACAAATTTTAGCTTCAAGTTAGAATTATTTTGCAACCAAAATCAGTTCTATTTAAGAACATCCAAGCATGTTAAAACCAATTTGACACTTCTACTGTTCTACAATCAACTTTGACTCCTCGAAAAATGAAACCAAACATAGACTGGTGGTTCTAAATAGCTCTTGTGAAGTTTGATATTGCATTACACTTATAGTCTCTCTAACACTGACACTTCTGATTGAAGACGTGTCGGGTGTCCAACATGACACTGACACATGTGATTACATTAAATTATATCCTTTTTCAAATAATTATCAATGTCGAGGTGTCTGTTGTGTCCAGTGTCTATGTCTGTGTTTAATAATTGTAGAGACTCTAAAAGTTATGCTAAAGGCTAATTACATATTTAGTGCCACGGTGTAGCTTTTGGAAAATTACAATGTCATACCATCTTTAATATTAAAAACTAATTTATTATTTCTTAAATTTGCAAACTAACAACACAAACACATGCATGTGGACCAACGCCATGATTTAACTAATATGCAAACTAACTTTTACATCTCTAATACACAAACATGTCGACACAATAATTATTTAAGAAAATGACATAATTGAATGCAGGTGTCGTGTTGGTTACTAACACATATTGATCACCGAACACATCTTCTATATCATAAGTGTAGGTGCTACAGAGATTATACATTACAATTTATTTGAAGGATCAAAATAACGATTCAATAAAGTAAATTAAAGAAGGAAGAGAGAGGAAGGATATATACATGAGAGGGAATTGAAACGAGAGATTTGATTAGAAGGAAATCTAGAAGGATCAGAAAAGTATTGTTGAAGACGAATGGCTTGATTGGTTCGTCCATCATCAAGAAGTTCATGAAGAAGTTCAAAAGCAGTTAGAATATAATTCTCTTCTAATAGAAAATTAACAACACAATTGCATAATGATGATTTCTGATGAGAAAATTCCATTTCTGAGTTCAATGAATGTAAGTAATCTCAATCAATCTCAATGCATTTCCATTTCTAACACTCCTCATTCTGCGCGCGCTTTTTGTGCTTTCCATTTATAGACTAATCAAACCCAAACCATAATAACCATTTTTTTAAGGACCTAATAACGATTTTTGTTTATGACATATTCATTATTTTTGTTATTGATCAATGCACTTGTCATTTTATTTTTAATTTTAATCAAATAATCTAGCTACTAGACTTATACATCATAAGTATAGAGAAGTAGAGTCCCATATTCAAACTTCCAACTTTCCCTACATTTTGTTTTACATTCCTGCAATTTCCTAGAATAGATGGTTTAAATATATTTTTGTCTTAATTTTTTTAAAATAAACAAATTTCGTTCCTCATTTTAAAATCTGTTTTTTCCCCAATTTTAATCCTTCATCTTACTTTTTTTTTACATTTTTCTTGGTATGGTATATTACGTGACAATGTTTCATCTTATTTTTTGTACCATATAAATTACTCCCTCCGTCCCAAATTGTATGACGTTTTAGGCATTTCACACATATTAAGAAATGTAATTAATATTGTGTGGGAAAGAGATATTATGAGTTGTTTTACAAAATTATCCTTAATAATTGATATGAGAAAGATGAATGAAAGAATTGAAAAAAGAAAGAATAATAAATAGTTAAGGATATAATAGGAAAAGTAACATTAATGTTTCGTATTAGAAAGAAAGTGATTCTAACGCTACTCAAACCACAAATATCTCAAGTGGAAGTTACTGATGGGATTGCCGACATATTAATTATTTCTAATGTCGTTCTAGATAGCACTAACATTATTATTTACATAAACAACTAGTCAACAGCAACAACAATTCCCATTCCCAGCCATAAGTCAGTCCCTCGTGTCATCAAGGACAAATTCACAATCTTCTCTTCAACCTTCTAAATAAATTATTTACTATATAGACTTTTGAATTCACTAGTAAGAAAATAATTAAGCATGAGTTATCCTCACAACCATAGGCACAATCCTCCACCACCAGGACCTCCGATCATGGGAAGAGGTCCACCACTTGGTCCAGGTCCACCACCACCACCTATGCCCCACTCTCACCACCCTCCACCTCCTCATGATCCTTTTGCTCCCCCACCACCTGTTTTCCACCATCCACCCCCTCCTCCAAATCCTTACGCTCCACCACCAGTTGTCCACCACCATCATACACCACTTCATGCTCATCCTGCTCCACCGCCACCACAGCCTGGTCATCCCGGTCCTCCACCGCCACGTCCTCCGTATTATTAAGTAATTTTCTTCCTATTTACTATATATTAATTATGATTATCTACTACCATAAGTTGATCCTTCCATATATGTATTAATCATTATACTACATGTACTTATAATAACTATGGATCTACTAGCATAAGTTTTTGCTTATTAATTACTTGCTTATGTATGCATATTTTCAACTATCCTTTGTAGATTCAATATTTGTATGAACTATTCTTAAGTACCGTAAAATTTGCATTACTAATAATTGTATGGATAATTATTTATGATTTTGCCCAGTTGGATAAACAGCTTATAGAATAAATGTTTCACATGATAAGCTCTTATGTATAAGTTCATGTAGGTTTAAACAAACCAGAAACTTAAGTAAGTAAGTTTGACAAGGTTAATTAAAGTAAGAAACATAGTGTAAAGATGAAATTTTCAACCGAGTGAATATAAAAATTTTAGTAAATTGGGTGTATTGATTGATGGATAAAAAATAGTTTGGACAGTTTCTATCTATACAAAAACTAAGGATTCCTTAAAAAAAATATAAAATAAAAAATAAATAAAAAAGTAAGGATGACTCGTATTTGACAGATTATATATTCGCAAAAGTAGTTAGACGATTTAATTTGTACCTATAATTTTGCCAAATACTTCATTGACTCAAGAATATATATATATATATATATATATATATATATATATATATATATATATATATATATATAGCTATGAATGTTAATATTTTTTATGAATGTTGCAACCATTCACGATTGGTCAAAAACAATATTGGTTACTAGATCCATTTTATTTGAATATCGGTTACTACACGTGTTCAAATCTATATCTATCTTTGTCAACAAAAAAAAAAAAATCTATATCTATCCAATAACATAAAAATATGTGTGTTAAAAGAAGAAGAAAAATTAATGTGTACCATATCATTTGTTTGAGGGTCCACTTGGGTCTAGCTTTTCTCTTCGACCATTTACAATGGTATGTTTAATGGTAGTTGAATGGTGTGTTGGATGAGAGGGAGGATGAACCAATTCAACACAATTGAATGCAGACCGGATTGCCATGTGGCGCGCTGCCATTCGCTGAAAACTGACGCGTGAGCGTGCAGAGCGCGGAGAGAGAAAATGATTTTTGGATAGATAAGGACACGTGGCACGTTTTAATTGGTTGTCCCGATTCTTATCATTTTCATAATTTAACCTCAATTATTTCGTTGTAAATTAATTTTTTTAAAAAAATTATACCAAAATTCATGATTTTTTTTCTCTATAAATAGAGACTTGGTTCATTTGATTTGGACACAGAAAAAAAAAACCAAGTTATTCACTATCTTCTTCTTATTATTATCTTTCTATTAGCAAATTAAGTGAAGTTTTAATCTTATTTTTAGTGAAATGGATCCCAATAATAACCATTTCAACAACCAAAATTATTCTAATTTAAGTTAAGAAAATATAAATAAATTATTTAAATAAATTTTGTTTTTACAAAAAAAAAAATTAAGTGTATCTTTATTTTAATTTAATTATAATCGATAATTTTAATTTTATGTAATTATAAAAACAAAAATATAAAATTAAATAAAGAATAAGAAATAAAAGGTGGTGGGGTAGGGTGTTGAATGAAAAAATCATTGGAGATGTAAAAATTGAATGGGTGTTGAATTAAGAGAGAGAAAATGACGTGGAGTGTTGGGAATTGAAAAAGTGGATGTTGAATGGTATTATTGTGTTGAACCATTGTACATGGTCTTAGTAGACATCCGCACATACAATGAGATATTTATCCTCAAAATGTTAAATCAATTTTACTTTAGCATTTAAAAAAATGTCTTTTTATACATGTGCATAAATACTATACATATGATTTTGTGGACTAACTCTTATTATGTACTTGAAAAGAAAAAAAAAAAAATACTCCATCCTTCCTTATATTAAGCTCCTTTGTTTTTTTCTTCTTCACATTTCTTAAGAAAAGTTATCAGTATAATTAATGTGTTTGTTTTGTGTGTCAATATTATTAAATTGTCATTTGTTTGTATGTGTATTAAATTTAATTTTTTCAATTTTAAGACAAGTTAGTAGTATTAATTAGAGGTATATTTAAGAAAAATAAATAATAAAGGCATCTAGTAATTTAAAAAGAAGTTTACATTTAAGGACAAAAATAAAGTCAAATGAGTTTTGCTATGAAACATTACAAATATGGGTTTTGCTATGAAACACCCATAAAAAAATAGAAGGTGTGTTTTAGCATTGAACACCTTTTGATTTAGAGAAAAAACTCCAACTTTCCTTCTTGAGAACAAGTCAAACTAAAGGGCAAGTCTGTCATTCACAATTTAATTTTAATAGTTTATTTTTTTATATTTCAGCTTTTGTGCCCCTTCTCTCGTCCAAAAACAATAAAAAGCTCTTCTCGCCCAACTAAAATTTAACCAGAAATTAATCTTCCAAAAATAAAAGTAATAATCTCAATTTCACAATCAACCAAAATATTGTGCGAAGAAATTGCTCCTTTAGGTTTATTCCCAACGACAACTGAATGGATGGATTTCTTATACTTTTAATTTGAACGAGGAAATGAGGGGAATGAATTACAATTTATTAATTAAAAAACAAGATATTGTTTCCATTTGAATGGAATGGATGAAATAGTGAATTGAGGAGAAAATAGAAATTTGTTGCAGCGCAGTTGCGAACTGCCAAGAGAGAAGAAGTAAAAAAATTAGGAGAAAAAAAGAAGAAGGTCTGAACAAGGTGATGCTCCTAATGAATGACAAAGTAGGTTAGAGAAGAAGAGCTTGATTAACGCATTAATGAAAAAAATAATCAAATTACAAACTTACCCTTTAGCTTGACTTTGTTTTTTCAAAAAGAAAAGTTGGAGTTTTTTGTCCAAATCAAAAGGTGTTCAATGCTAAACCACACATTCTATTTTCTTGATGGATATTTCATAGCAAAACCATTTATATTATTACCCCATTGAAATAATAACATAGATTAAATCTTCAAAACTCGAAAAACTCGAAAGTAAAATAAGATTGATTTTACTTATATAAGTTTTAAAAAAAAAAATACATAATAGCTTAAAACAAAATTGACATCAAAGTAGTTTATGAATGAATTAAAAAGAATAGAGAATATACTTCAAGGTAAGATGCACTAAATTACACGGGAGGTTCTTTAAATTATTTAATTGTAACATATTGATCCTTTAAATTTTTATGTATCACTTACGTCATTTAAGTTATTTAATTGTAATAATTTAGTCTTTAAAGTATATTTCGAAACACTTAGGTCTTTAAGTTATTTAATTGTAACTTTTAAGCCCTGAATAACTTACATTTTTAAGATATGAAATACCTCAAATTGTTACGGTTAAGTAACTTAAAGGACCTAATTGATACTGAAAAAACTTAAATATCAATTTGTTACAATTAATTAATTTAAATGACCTAATTAAGTGGTACAAACCAAACTTAAAACCGGTTTGTTACAATTAAACCATGGCTGAATTTTGTTACTCTTATTACATCAAATACATTGAACACATAATCGCATAATTTTTCCTTCAAGAAAAGAATTGCATAACTTTGGATCCCAACTCCATTTCCGTATAGAAAAATTAGCAAATTAAAAAAAAAAAATATATATATATATAGGAATGAGAATAGTATCCATATGTTTTAGAAAAAATTAATAAATATTTTTTTTTGCATGACAAGCTATTCCTGAAGACTTTACTGTTGGACAAAGTAGATGTCACCGGCGTTGGAATGTCATATTTAAAACCAAACGTTGTCAAGTCCCTCTATGCCTTTTCCATTTGGCGGTGCAAAAGACTCGGAAATGAGTGTATGTATGAAGAATCTATTTGAGGGTGATGATATTATGCTTGATATAACGCCCCAAATTTTATCAAGCACATTACTTAAAAATGTTTTTTATTTTTTTAAAATAAGAACATATATTTGTTTACTCTAATTCTTAATGGAATAAATATAAACTCTATAGTATATTTTAAAAATATTTAAATTACAATTACAACTAAATAAAAAGTAGTTTTCTTCTTCATTTTAAAACCTAATTTGCCCCGTAAACGTTTCATCACACATCAAGCTTCATATTTCATCTATGGTACCTACAAAATTATATTAATGTAATGGTCAATTTCCGGTTCCACATGAGATCACCTAAACTCATAAAAATGCCATCAAATAATAATAAAAGTACTCATCAACTAAAAAGGATTAGAAATGACCAAAAGAATAAAGTACACAACACTATTTTGTAAAACTTAATGCATGAAGTGGATGATATGCAAGACTCAAGTGATCCGGATATCGTCGTGTTAACGCACACATCCACAACTAGTGGAAGAATGAACCACTCAATGGTTCTTGCAAGGCCCACCACCCAGTGACATTAGCCCAATAAAAATTAGACCACTAAATGGTCTCCGCAAGGCCTATCACTTAGCGATAATAGCCCAAATACTTCATGCTATGTTACGCAACTCAATGTCATCAACAAAACCAAAAATAAAATCATGAAATGCAACCCACCAAGCTCTAATATTTTATGAACCACAAGCTATTTTTAGAATCATATATAGTTATCAACGTGCCAAATCTAATGATCAAATTCTCACAACAATCAACACAATATTCAATCACCATAAGAAGTCATACATATAAATTACATAAAGTCATTAAATAGAATAATACATAGAAAACTAACTCTTTTTAATGGACAAGAATTCTACTATCATTTTACAACACTTATCCGCCTAGTATGATGGTGTGCGGAAAAAGCTCTTACCTTGTACGCTTTCCTCCCAATCAAAGAACTATAAGGTTCTCTAAATTCGCAGGTTCAATGCATGCATGATTTATCTCGCTCTAGACTTTGTTTTGAAGATTACACCGTTGAAAACGAATAACCATATATTGGGAACATGATGAATATTGTGAGGGGATAGACTGTAGGAATTGATTGATAAACTTGAAAAATATTTGTATACAACATATGAATCAATGGAACGTTGGAGATGTATGCTCAAAGACTGGGAAATAATAAGAGAGCATTGTGATATGGGATGATTTGCGTGAGGTCATATAGATGGGAGACTTTGTGATGTTAAGAAACTAAGGAGGGAAAATCATGATCATCTATTAGAAGAACTAAATTTGAGTGGACGAGGATTAAAAGTAATAATGGAATGTTTGAGATTTGGAAAATGAAGGTTTGTCTACGTGAAAGATAAAATGCTAAAGAAGAGTGGCTCGTGTAGTCAATTAGTGAGAAGACAACTGATTGTGAGAGACTTGGAAGTTGGAATATGTAGCCAACGTGTGCTTGTTTTTAGGAACTAAATAATCGTTTCATTGATCCCACAATTATTCACGGCAATGGAGTGGCATGTAGAGGGAAAGAAATATACTTTTGGAGTGGTATAGTGCATAGTGAATACCAATAATTTGGCAACTAAAATATCTAATTAATATTATTATACCCAAAGTAAAAGGAACATGAATTTGTTATCTATAATTTCTCTTCACTAAACTAAAAGATTAGGAGACAAAATGCAAGGGAATTGACTGGAGTTAGGCAACCAAAAGGACGTCTACTGTATAGATTCCTTAAAAAAATGTGGACTATATATATCACAGTGTCTAAATCAAAAACTAATTAAAATAACTAATTTAATATTTAATATAATACAAAATTAACTTTAAAATAAATCACAAATAAAAATGCAGCAATAAAGGTTTAGAATAAAAACCATTTAAAAAAATAATTATCTTATCTTTTTCAAACCAAATTGATTTATAAAGATGAAATGGTTTGAATAATAGATGTCAATTCCTAAATAATTAACTAAAGTAGTACATGTCAAGGTTTTTTCTTAAAAGAAAAAATTACACATAAAATAAATTGTCGAACAACTAAATGACAAATTGAGAAAACTATTCAAAAGAAAAGAACATATATAAAATATTGAGATGTTACGAGGTGAGAGAATTTGATGTTTCTTATCTTTCTAAACTCTCAGACAATATATTATTTATGAATCTAATGAAGATTGTCTATTGAACAGAATAAAAAAAATAAGTGTAGGCGACTCTATCCATGCTTCTTTAGCAGGTAGTGGTTTGTGTGGTTGGGAGTGGATGCAGCCAATGATTTAGACAATTTAGCTATAGTAGACGGTGAAGGTTAGGATACACAAGGCATTCTTTTTGTGTATCATACAAAAAGTTATTTTGACCCTTAATATTAGGTGGATAGGTTTTACTTGTAATTCTAAATTGACCCCCCTTTAGTGGTTTAAATCAAAGAACCTCCCCAAGACAACCTAATATACTACTTTGGCCTAATTAATTTCTGCAATATTTTTATTAATCGTCCAAAAATCACTTATGTTCTTCATCAATCTTTCACCAAACAAAGGGAGATCTTAAATGCTAGAATCAAGGAGAACATGTCACTAGCACCAACTTGAGCTTCTTCTATCTCTGTTATAACTCTCATGCGGTTTGGGGTTCTCACTCTCACTATGCTCTTTTCCATCAACTTCGTCATCTCTATTGTTTGAATCGGTTGTCTTCTCTCTCGTTCGTTCGTTTTAGATCTATAACTTGTGGTCTACAATTTCTCTTGTCCCTGATGAAATATCCAATTTCAGAACAGTTCACTACTGATTTCTTTTAATCCTTAAAGAGCATATGATTTTTGATATTGAGCAAAACCCTTATAGATGCATGTTTCTTTTGTTCTTCTTGAGCAAAATTGAAGAACATAAATGATATTGCGCAAATGTTTCTTTTAATCCTTAAATGCTTCTTCTTTCTCGTGTGGGAGTGAGATCTTAAATGCTTGAAGAAAAAAAACTGATAAGATTTATTTTCTTTTGTTTTTCTTGTAATACTTTTTGAGCAAAAGCCTTTCAAGATACATGTTTCTTTCATTTTTTTTTAAAAGGTATCAATGATTTGTCAAAAATAAATAAAAATAGAAGTAACAATGATCTTTGTACCCAAAAAAAATAAATAGAAGTAACAATCATCTTTAAAAAAAGATAAATATCATTTTATTTTAAAAAATTACAACATTAATTAACAGGTTTTTCGAAATAAAAATTAATTGTTCATTTAATTACTTAATTGGTTTTTATACGGTTTTTTTTATCAAATAACTGTAATAATAATGAAGCAAATTTTGTTTTTTGAGGAGAATGATAGTTAGGTAAACGTTATTTATCAATAGGATTAAAAATGATTAAGCAATTCATCGCAATTTTTATTTAATTTTCAAAATTCTAAAAATAAAATTACATATAATTTGGGGTGATCTTGCAAATACACATATTGATATATCAATGGTCAAAAATTTACTTTTGTACGGTACACAAAAACATTTACTTGTGTGTCACTATAGTAGACCTTCCTTGAATTGACATGCAACGGTGATTAGCTTGGAGCTGACCCTTGTGGAAGGTTGGATTACGAAGATTATTATTGAGAATGACCGGTTGGTGCCATTATTTTATGTTGTTTAGGATTCCGATGGTTATTGTATCTGTTTATGTAATTTTTTTAAGATGGATATTACTTATGCCTCTTCTATTAAATTCATTTGTCCCTTTCAAAAATAAATTAAATTCATTTGTCATTTATTTTTTGTATTTATGTTTGATGTTTCCTCTTCTTTCACCTAACACTTCAATAATTCAATTCAATAAATTGCTATTGTGTATGGTTGTTGTTGGTTATCAAATACAGACATAGATTTGATATGGTTGCTAGACAGAAAGAAAAAAATGCGTGAATAAGGTGTTTCCTTCCTCCACTGATATTTAAATATAAATGGAAAGCTATTATTAGTTTTAGGGTGTGTTTGGTAAAAAAAAAAAAACTATAAGCTAGCTGAAAGCTAAAAAATTAGCTTATAGCTGATGGTTGATAGCTGATTAAAATTAAAAGTGTTTGGTAAAATTAGCTGTTGAAGTGACTATAAATATAAACTGACATAAAAGGACATGCTTGTTTAATTTTTTTTAATATCATATATATAATTTTATTACTTAACGCATTTATTTTTAAATATTTAAACATATTTCAAATTATTTTCATCTCTAAAATAATAAATGTATTTATGAATTCAATTGAATTTTTTTATTTAACAATTTTTATTTTATTTTTATGAATTTTATTTAACTAAACTTTCTTCACTATTTATTATAAATTTTATATAAAATTATATATTATATGAATTATGAGCAAAGTAAAAAAAAAAAAGTGGACAAGAAAATTTAAAAAGCCATACATGGTAAATATGGTTAGTTTAAGAAGATAGTGGGTAGTTTTTTTTATTATAATAAAATAAAATAAAATTAAGAAAAGGTTAAAATGGGAAGAAAGTATAAAAAGCTACAGGTTATAAGCTAAAAAGATACTTTGATCAGCTTCTTCAAAAACGCTATAAGCTAGTGAGAAAAGCTTTTTACCAAACACATCTCATTTTATCAAAACAAGCTTATAAACTAGTCCAACAAGCTATAAACTAACTTTTTTGTGTTATCAAATACAACCTTAATTCTTACCGGAACTAGGTTTTTATCGAACTAACTAATTCAGAATAGGGTGTTTCCTTTAGTGATTGAAATTGAAACCACAAGACTAATACATCTAATTTGTCTAACCACGGCTGAATTTTTATTTTTTTTTAAACCGTGGCTGAATTCTTGTTACTCTTATTTCATCAAATACATTGAACACATAATCTCATAACTTTTCCTTCAAAAATAAAATTGCAAAACTTTGGATCCCAACCCCATTTCCAAAGAGAAAAATTAGCAAATTAATTAAAAAAATAATAGGAATGAGATATGTTTTAGAAATAAATAAGTAGATATCTTTTATGCATGACAAGCTATTCCTTAGCTTTTGCCAACAAAAAAGAAGAAGTTATTCCTTAGCTTCTTTCTATGTTTGATTTTTCTTCTCATCTTATTTCTAACACATTACTTACTTACTTACTTACTTCTCTATTGTTTTATTTTGGGACTTGCCTAATTTTGTGAAGGAAACAAAATGCATACAAATATTTAGAAAATTTATTTCTTTTTCTTTGTTGACATGGTACAAAGTGTCTTAAAACAAAAAACATATATATACATTCAAAGCAAACTAGTAAAATTTATTGAAGAGGAAGAGGAAGGATTTCAGGAAAGGGAGTGAGAGGGAGGCTATGGTTACATTTTTCGTTTCTTTCTTTGTTGAATGGTTGTGTGGAAAGGTTGAAAGAGACGGTGAGTGGAAGAATGGTATTTTATGCTTAATTTAGGTGAGATTTATAATGTTTCTAGTTTAAAATGAATGAGTGAGTTAGTTAGTGGGTGAAGGGCATGAAACCAATGGAGTCATGATTTCAAGCAACAAAAGTGGCTTGATATAGCTTGTTGAGAAGATTTTCTATATGTTGTGAAGCAGTAGCAAATGGTTTATGCATGAATATTAGCTAGTTAAATTATTATTTTTGGGATGATTTAAAAGATGTCAAGTTGAATGAGATGAATGAGTATGGTTGGTTGCATACTCAATAAGTAAAAACAAGTTTTAAAACACAACAAGTTTGGTATTGGATTCTCTAACTACTCTACTCATGCTTTGTTTTTAGTGATCAATGCTTAGTCTCTGAAACTGAAAAATAAACGACAAATTTTAAAACATTTTTATAAAATTAATTGATCAAACAAGTTTTTTTATCTTTAATTTTTTAAAACTTAAATATTCTTGTTTTGAAAAGAATGTCAAATATGCTAATACCACATGAATTCCACACGTAAATGGGAGATTTTAAATTCAAAACTAACAAACAACTGATGTCCGATCTACCTTTCAAGAAAACTAATATTCAATGTAATAATTTTGACATTTGTTACTTGAGTTAGAAGTTACAAATAAACTAATGTATATTTAAGTCTTTGTGAATGCTTTGGAAAAAACAACATTCTTTTTTTTTTCATTGATGTGCATTGTAGTATATGCAATTTTTCGGTGGCGATTTAAAATGAAAGATAGACTTGTTTACGAAATTATAGGGTAAAGTTTAAATATATCTATCAACTAAATACTAGTATGAGAGGGCACTAGCAACCAAAATTAAGGAAAATTATAAGTTCAATCACAATCTTAAGTTTTCTAAACCAACAAAAAGCATTAAACAAAATGTTGGAGTAAGCCCTAATAATCAATCTAGTATATTGATTGGGTTTGGCTTTGTATCATGATATTGATATAAATATATATTGTGAATATATAAATAATAAGGCATTTCTTTATTGATTTTGTTTTGTTTCAAAATAATAAAGTCCTTAGAATAGTTAGTCCGTTTAATGGAACATTAAGTATAACTTAATTGTGAGACCCCGTTAAACATAAGGAAACTATTCTTAAAGTATTTGTAGTCAAGCTTTATTGAGAAGTGAGATATCATTAAAGCATAGAGACTATTATGTGGGTAGACTGATGATCACATCTCACATATCATGGATAAAGAGTTATCAAGTCTTCACATAGATATAAATATTAGGAGTAATATTTATATTGGATTGATCCGCCATGAGAATACTACATAGTAAAAGTTATGAAAAGTGTCATAAGATATTCTCATAGTGATAGTGGTGTATTCCACCCTTCGACCTGAAACCACTATGTACCCTAGATGTTGGAGTCGAGTGCTTTGTTATCATTCAAATATTGTCTGTAACAGAATGACTATAAAGTTGATTGATGGATACTCCATAAATCATGTTATCACAATCTTTAGTTTTCTAAACCAACAAAAAGCACTAAACAAACACCCTTGCATTATTCATAAAACAATGAAACAAAAAATATACACCTACATTCAATCTCTAAATTTAACCTAACTAAGAGAATCTATGAGGTTAATTGCTTATCTCGCTTCTTAAACTTAAGAGATCATTGTTTATTGAGTAAATTACACTCCCCTCCCTTTAAAGATGCTTGAATTACACTCCCCTCCCCTCTTAAGTTAAAATATACACTCCCCTCTCCTCTTATTCAAAACATATTAGAAAAAATTTCACTCCCCTCCCCTAAGAGAAGCTTGAATTACATCCCCCTCCCCTCTTATGTTAAAATCTACACTTTACTCCCTCAATATTCTTTTTTATTATTTCTAATAATCTAGCAAAAAATAATAATTTAACACACTTAAAAAAAATAGTATTGCGGGTCTATTTTAGTATAATAAAAAATTGAATACATATTTTTCGCTAATTAACATGTAGTTTTAAACCCTATTGTAAAATATGAAACAACCCAAAACAAAATTAAAATATGTGAAAAATTACTAAAATCATTAAAGCATGATTATTTAAAAGTTAATTTTAAATTCTAATTTATAAATTCAATAGCAATATATTTAAATTTAATTATCATTGGCATTTAAACTATAAAGAAATTAATTAATTTTTCTTAAATGGTGATTCAAAATTAATATATATTATAAGAATATTTATTTATGTTCAAATAGATTAAAGTGTAGTGCATATTTAATTATTAAGGGAGGAGTTTGTAATTCAAGCATCTTATAAGAGAGAGGAGTATAAATTTTAACATAAAAAAAAAATATTGAGGGAGTAAAGTGTATATTTTAACTTAAGAGGGAAGGTGAGTGTAATTCAAGCATCTTTGAGGGGAGGAGAATGTAATTTACTCTTGTTTATTTCGTTTTGACATTAGAGACTCATGATGTGGTAACATTGTTGCCTAAAATTATGTAATGTTGCATAACTAGGGAATAAAGAGGGATGATTACTTATCAATAAACAATGAAGAAATATTGAAATAAATATCAAATATGGGGCTACTAAATTTAATATTTTAATTTAAAATAAATGTAAATGTGAATTCTAAAGTGTTAAAGTGTAATGCAATAAAAAAAAAAGTATTAAAGCATGAAATTTGGGATCGTTTAAGAGATTCATTTTAAGAAATCAAATATATTGGAGTATATTAATCAAGTGATGCTAAATTGTGATTGGGCACATCACCCAAAAAAAAAAAATTGATTGGGTACATGGTGATAACTTAAACACGGAGTATGAATTTCAACATTATTAAACACAATCTCATGTGTTCATACTACATGTTAATTTGATGACTTTAGAGAAGCTAAACGATATGTTTTCCTTAGGGACTTTAGTTAGCTTTTCTATTTAGATGTTTGCCTCAATTATTCATACAAAAAAAAAAACTTTAAATTTGATTGTGTAATTTTTTATTTTTTTTAAAGAAATATACTTACGGCATTTCATTAATAATAAGAGATTCAATACAATTGGATATGTTAAAATAAATAACAAGACTAGCTAGAAATGTGGCTTCTCCTGCAAGAACATGATTTGATTGTGTAAAATTGTTGTGTGAATTTTGACTCAAGTCTCACACCAATAAATTTATATGTGTAGAGTAGAGCAAAAGAAAGAAGTAACCAATAATCAAAGTAGCAGCAACAACAATAACAGACCTAAATCTAATCCAATAACCAAGTGTAAAACACAAACTATAAGCAAAAGAGAAAAGAAAGAAAGAAAAAATATGTTCACCCAGTTCAGCCCGACAATGACCTTCGTATGGAAGAGAGATCTCTTCGCTTACTTATCAATGAATTCTTTACAAAGAGATACAAAAGAGCTATAAAAATTTAACTTCAACAAGCTCTCCAAGAACAAACCTTATTTCTACCATTTTTCCGATTCTCTTTCCGTGACCAAGAGACTCGATGATTTCTCACACACAAGATGTTTACAATTGCTTCCCAACCCAAGAATCTCACTCAAAAAACTCTTAGCCTCTTAAGTTCCTTAGAGACTCCCTCCTTTCGTTTCATGAGATTTACCAAACTCTATCAACAAATGGGTCAACAACTACGTTTAGTTCTAAGCAAATCGCGGTACAATTTGCTCGGATCGCGCCACGACTCCAATTCATACACAAACAACTGCACCTAACATGCGAATTTGTGCCATGATTATTTTCCAAATCGTGCCACCACAATTTTTCCGTAACACCAACATTCATTCTTTTTTCAAAAATCGCCAAATCGTACCACGATTTGTCCAGGAACACAAAAATCAAATTTTGAGTCAAAACTCGACAAAAACAGATAAAATGATCATGATAAAAGCATGTAGATCATTCCATATTAGTCCATTTCATATATACGATATCAATCATTCTCTTTATATATAAGATATCAATCATTCTCTTTAAGTAGGAATATTCTCCCTTTTTTAATAATCAACTATAATTATATTAAATTTTACCTTATCTATCCATTGAATTATTTTATTGTAATCAATTCAATCACTACTTATTGGAAAGACCAGATGTAATAAAGGGTGTGGATTGTTTGTTTATATATCATCATAAGCCATGGGCACATGAGAAATCTGTCTTGGTTAATGTACCAAAGCATGTGCTCTCAAAACTTGTAGGATCAGATTTCACATACAAATACAAATCCAGTACAAAAATCACATGTACAACCAAAATATGTCTAGATGTTAGTTCATGAAAAATTAAAAAACACTTCAACAACCATAAAACAGCTGTATAAACAAAAGCACAGCATGCATGCACTCTCAATTCTCTATTTTTCCTATCTTGATAATTAATTTCCTTGTTTTTCATGCCACCACCAATGTGTTGTTAATTTTTATTGACTGCTCAATTATCCTTTCCCTTGCTTTTGTTGCCTGCAGCAATGCAATCAATCACATGCAAAAGTTGCCTCAATTGTTGCAAAAAACAAATGTGGTTGAAAAGAAAAAAGTGCACAATTTGGAAAAGGTTTAGATATTTGTATGAGAAAACAAACCTCTTTTTGCCAATCAGTTAATGCAGTTACAATAGATAATATAATGACATTTAGAACAGATCCTGATAGAGTTCCCATCCACAATCCCTTTGCATTTAATTTTAGATGAAAACCAAATAACAAACCCACAGGAATTCCCACAATATAGTAAGCTCCAAGGTTCACATAAGCCCCCATTTCTTGAAATCCACCTCCTCTAGCAACCCCTGCAGTGCACATTCATTATATTATATATATAAGTAACTATAATCATGTTTTATTTACATACTATGTAAGTGACAAAATGTTTTTAGAATGGAGATATTTGTGGCCGTTGAATCGAGATTAGACGTTCCAAAATATACATTAAAATCTAGATCGTCTGATCTCGATTCAATAGTCATTGACGTCCGTAAAAGCGTGAATGTGTTGATAACATAAAACTGACCTGAAAGAGCTCCAATTAGACTATCAGCACTAACAGAAACACAAAGAAGAGGAACCATATCGGCAATGTAATTCACAACTTGTTCATCATTGCTATAAGCATATCCTAAAATATTTCTAAAACAAAGGAAGAAAGTGCTGACAATAATTGCCTCAGCAATTCCAATAATTACAACCACTCTAACAGCTCCCTTAGCTGTCTTTGGATTTCCTGCTCCTAATTCATTTGAAACACGAGTACTGCGAAAAACAAACAAACATCATGGCATGGGAGAGATCAAAAACAGAAGATCTTGCAATATCATATGATATTATTATTGTTATGATTGTGTCACATATGTATGGACTAAACCAAACCTTGCAGAAGCTCCAATTGCGTATGGAATAAAGAAGTGTAATGACGTAGTGTTCAAGCTGCAAGAGTTAATTTAGATTACGTTAGAAAGAAGATCGCATTGCAACACAGAGTACTAAAATCACAAAAGATTTAGCATATGATTAAAGATTTTCAGTTTCGTGAACTAAATTCGCAATACAGTTGAAAAATTTCGATCACATTAGTCAATGCCACATAATATATAGTAGGGTACTATGAACTTAATATATGAAATGAACAAAATTTCAAAATAATTATTATGTTTGAAAATTCTTGATCACATCAATCCCTGCAAAACATTTTAATAACTAACTTGATGAATCCAAAAGAGCTAATATGATCGAAGATTTTCAACTTAAAAGATCAAATTGACTGCAATCTACAATTTTATAAACTAAATGCATAGTTCACCTTTTGGACAATGCATTACAAATTGAAACTGAAATGAAATCGATTAGACTCACCAGACAGAAAGAACCGAGGTTTCAAGTTGAGGATTAGGTAAAAGCCCGGCAATTAAAATAAGAATCTCAAAGGACCACCATTCAAAACTACACAATATTGTATGAAAATTGAAATTAGTAGAAGAAAACTAAAATGAAATGAAGCAGCATTGTTTTATAATGAGATATTATAATTTACCAAAACATGAGTCCAGAAGGAATAGCATATTTGCAGAACTCTGGTAGGTTATGTAAAGCATGAGTAGAAAACACAATCTTGGTTTTTTCACATGATGGAGAGTACTTAATATAAACCCAAAGCCAAATCACATTCAACCAATAAGAAATTCCGATAGCTAAAGCAGCTCCAATGTGTCCTAATCCCAACTTAAAAACCAGAATCCAACAAATAGGAATGTGCAAAAATAGAGCAGATACTGAGCTAAAAACCATTGGAAAGATCATTCCCTGAGTCTGGAAATAGCGAATCAACGCTTGAAGAAGTGCATAGCCAAATAGAGCGGGAATGAGGTATATGCAGTACTCGCGAGCTACATGAGACATTCCAGGGTCTTGACTAAAAAACATTAGTATTTTATCTGTGAATATCCACACAAGAGATATTGGAAAACAAACTACAGTTAGAGTTAATATTGCACAGCAAGTGTAGTTTCCAAGTTTTCCATACTCTTCTGCACCAAAGGTTTGTCCACATAGTGTTTCCAATGCACCAGCCATTCCCAACTGCAATGCAAACATGAAACACATACTAAGGATAACCATTATATTTATACTATGAAGCATTGATATAGATGACACAGACACCAGACACGACATTGATACTAAAACATCATCGGTCACAATTTGAAAAAAAATATTTAGACGAGGAAAAAGGACTATGTCAAGTGACATTATGATTTATGACTATGTGAAATGTGGACCCTGAAAAAAATAAAAAAGAGTGCAGTATAGAAAAGGGACACTATGGTGTTTGAATGGTGGAGATAATCCATTCCAAATACAGAAAATTTAGGATTCTCCAAAATGAAAATCCCTATTTCAACTCATTATGTAGGATCTTGTCACACAACAGGACATCATCAATTCATCATCAATGAGAGAATAAGTGTTGTCAACCATACCCAACTACTCTATAGTCTTCACCATTAATACACAACCCTCATAATTTTCTTAGAGAATTAAGTACTACTTGACAAAACATAAATCCAAATTAGTCTCTATAATACAATGATTTATGGACTAATTTATCCCGAATATGAAAATGTCATAGATTAATTTGTGTTTTATTTATTGTTAGAGACTGAATTAAATTGTATCTTCACTCATTAATCAAATAGATAGTTTGTTAGGATTGCATACTTTTATATGAACTGATTGGCTATAAAATCAATTAAATAATGGCCCATTATATAACTTTCACATGAGATCCTGTTTATTACTGTTACAAAAATACTCCTATTTAATCCAAACAAAAAACAGAAGAAGAAAAATAGTCTTGCTTGAAACAAATAAAAACAAAATACAAAGCTTAGAGATGCATATATACTAGTTGTATTCATTGATAGTTGAATCCAAGAAAAGGAAAGAAAGAGTTAAGAAGAACATACAAGGACACTAAAGCCAGTAACTTCAGCAAAAGACATGGCAATGGAAACACCAGAGAATGAAACAAGTATACCAAGATGTCCAACCATCATAAGAGAAACCACTTGAAGAAGATATTGTGAAACAGTTACAGCTACCATTGGAGCTGCAACGAAACTCACTTTCTTCAACTCTTGAACAAATGTACTCTCAATCTCATGATCACTCTTTCTTATCAATGGTGTTGTCACCTCCTTACTCATCTCTCTAGAGTTGTTTTTCATTAAATGTGATCACTATGAATATGATATCAGAGATTTATATATAGGAGTGAAAGAGTTGTTTCTTTCTTCTTCTACCTATATGGAAAGTAAGTGTGGTTAATGTTAATATTTATGGTCAAAAACCAAGTTGCATATTAATAATAAATTTAAAATTGTGCTTCTGCACACAGAATGAGGATGACAGAATTGAAGAGTGTGTTGTTTGTTAGTTAGTTGTAATATTCAATTAATCACGTACCATTAAATCATTGTTGTCGACATCAATGATATTTTGTACACTTCATATTTTTCAATATTCAATCAACTTTTTGTTTTTTCTTCATCTCTTTTTCTATCATATCATCGACTAAATACATGTTTGATTTCTTATTTACACCTAGAGACTCACATTTGCTTAAATTTTGTAGTTGTACTTTTTCATGTGTTCGAAGAAGTTCAGATAAGATCCAAACAAACTACTTTAAAATTTTGATTTCTTACTCTCTCAAGATGTATACACCTCGAGACAGTTTCCTTAAATAATTGGTCTCAATTATAGAATTATATTTAATTTGTGTACATATTTTATAGTAAGTAAGACCCACGTGGTGCATCATAAGATTGCATGAGGTGGATATCTAAATATAGTAATAATTAAATAATGTGCAAATGGAAAGGCTGATATTGCTTTGACCCGGGTTAGTACTCAGTCAACATCAGACAAATGTCGAAAATGTTCACCGCATGCATCATAAAGTTGTCTTTTATAGTACTTCCTCGTCTCACAATATTAGTCGTCTAAGGTTTGAGCACGATTATTAAAAAAATATTAATTGTATTGATTTCAATAGTAAAATTAGTAGTATTTACTAAAACATCATTATTAATTATAGTTAGTGGAGTAGTTAAGTTGGATGAAATTCAATAAATAAGGGTATAATAGTGAAAAATAATAATAAATGTTGCATTGTATTGTAAAGTGACAATTATTTTGAGGAAAAGAAAAAATGTTAAAGAGACAATAATTGTGAGAGAGAGGGAGTACTTTTTAATTAAATAAGTATAACTAGAGTTTGAATATTTTATACTACCTTCGTCTCTTATTATAGGACCTTTAAAAAAAACACGGGTTTTAAGAAATTTTATTATTGTATTAAATTTGTTGATAAATGATATTTTTTTCATGTTTGCCCTTCTAATCATTGAAATCACAATTCATTATTTTCCTATATAAATTACTCACTACTACTTAAATAATGCACCAAATTAAAACCATGGCACAAAAATTGAAACGTGAATATAGAAAAAACTTTCTTTTTTTTCCACAATAATTTGAAATCACTCTTTTTCTTTCTTCCCAAAATTTAAATTTTGAAGGCTCCAAACTTAAAATTTTAGGAATTACTTATTTGCAAATTTCTGACGCCATATTTTTAAGCACAAGGAGCATGAAACAAGAGTATATATATACTTATAGAAAACTAACATATTCTTCATGAAATATTATAGGAAGTCATGAACCACCTAACATAGATTTAAACATCCATTTTAATCCTTGTGATCACAATGATAACATAAATCAGTTGTCAGACCTCAACTTGCCTACTAATGTTGAAGACACTTCACTATCAAGAGATGATTCTAATTTTGAATTAGAGCATGAATATCATTATAATGGCAGTTTGAAAGAATGGTGCATGAATGAGAGTTTCTACTCTTTTGTTTTTCCACATAAACTTGTTGTTGTTCTTTTATCAAAGGAAAAAAGAATTTATTGCTTTTCAAAAAAAATATATAGAGTAAATAAGGGTAATTTTGTAAAGAAATAATTAATACACTTGAAAATATCAAAAAGATTTTATAAAAAGAGACAAATATTTTTTCTAAAAGGGTCTTATAATAATAAGGGACGGAGGTAGTACTACCTCCGGTCCTTAATATAAAAAGAAAAACCAAAAAACATCAAAACCAATACACTCATTAATTAGTGTAACTTTTTGAATATGTTTACAAATATACCCTTATAAAAAATTTTGAAGCGTTAAATACATCGACTAATATTAAAAAGACAAACATTAAATAAGGGGTATAAAAGTCTTTTAAGCAATAACTACATCTTAAAAATTGTGATATTTTCTTATAAATAGGACCAACAAATTTTTTGAAAATTTTCTTATATTTAGGACCGAAAGGAGTATAATAGAGTAAATAATCAATCGTCCCCGCAAGCATAGCTGAATTGGAAGGGACATGCATTATTATATGTGAGGGTCGGGATTCGAATTCCAAACACCCCACTTATTAATCTTGAAAAAGATGAATTCTAATCACCAAACTACTTAAAAAAAAGAGTAAATAATCAATATGTTCATGGATGAAAGAGGATGAAAATTAGTTCTGTATAAATTTAAATATAGAATCAAAAGTTGGAATATTATACTGTAGTAAGAATATGCTAAACTGGTTTAAAAAGGATAAGGATAAGATTTCAATTCAATCAATAACTAATACGATTTCTTATCTCAATGAAATTGGTCATACCAAGTGCAGTGGTGGAGTTTAGTAAATTTGAATCAAGGTCAAAGCAATTGAGCTTCATACCTATACCTAACAGGAACAATAAATCGTAGTTTACTTATTTTTATTTTTAGAAGGTACTTTAAAATTTAATCTAATCATTTTCAAAAGTTTGGCATGTTAGACTTAGGGGCCGTTTAGATTAACTTAATTTTGGATATATGATAGAAGCATATCATGATAGCATCCTAATTGGTCAATTGATTTTGAACTGTGGGTGTAGATCCACTCTCACAACTACATATCAATTCAAATCAAATAATAACAAGGCTTATCTGTTTAGTAGAAAGAAAGGGTTGTTTCTTTCTTCTTCCTTTTTCCCCATAAAAAGGTGTGGTTTTTTGCTATTGTGGTCAATACCCTACAAAAATCCGAGACTCTTTTATTAATTAAAATTTATACATAAATTTTTTCTAACAGGATTTATCCATCTTATCTTATTTAACTTATTTTTTTGAAGTTGCATCTTATTAAACTTTGACTTCACACTATTTAATTTAAGAGAAATGTTAACTTATACCCTTAGTGCATAAGTTAATAAGACAAATGTAAAAAGTTATTTTCAAAATTTGTGCATTCAATATCTTAAAAGTTACAAAAATTATATACTTTCAATATAAATTTTTTTTTTTTTTTAAGTTCCTTAACTTAAGCACAAGTTAACATAACCCTTAATTTAATTACTCCTGTCATTATTTATTAAAATCATGACATCCATAATATTCAAGAGTGTGTTTTTAGTGGTATAGCTAAACCAATCACATGTCGTGCACATGAAAATGTAGTCATTTCTATTTTAAATCATCTCATTTCTAGATTATATTTAACTATTTCTATTAAAATTAGTTTCATAAGTTCTAACTCAACTGTCAAAATTGTTATGATAAAGAAGAATACATTAATATTTGACAAAGAAACTTAAAATCATTTTTCTCTCTTTTATTTATACATTTTTCTTAATTTGCATGAAATGGTACACCAACTAGTTAAACTAGGACGAAGGGAGTATTAGATTTGAAAATTCTCCACTTATTTATCTTTAAATGTGAAATTCCGACTACTAGTCTATTTTAGGGGGAAAAATCCTTAAAAAACCAACAATATTTTAGTATTTGTATTTCCTCCTTTACCGAGTTTAGAATTTTGAACCTCCAATCTCAATAGCACTTGAGTGACATTATGATTGATGACATTAATGAGAGGGAGAGAGAAGAAAGCCACATGTGACATTGTGGTTGATCAATGTCACCCAAGTGTTACCCCTCCAATCCTTTAAGACTTCCATCATACTAGTTGAAATGTCTAATATTAAGTAATAAATATTTTTAAGAGTGAAAATATGAGATTTTAGGTCAGATCAATAAATTTGGTCATATGAAAATCGGTTTCATGGTCATACAATAATTTTATTTTAAAATAAAAAAAAGTAAGAATTACTTACCCAAAAAAAAAAAAAAGTAAGAATTAAGGATTTATTAGAATAAGAATATTAAATGTGTTTTAATTTCAACCAATACTTAATACTACTACTATAGTTTAATCTAAAGGATAATAGTTCTCATCTCATAACCAAGTAATTAAGTTTAACAAATTTTAAGGTGAAATTAAGGGTTAATATATGAGTGCTTCTGAAATATTGGTGATTTCTAGTTTCCTCTTTAAAAAAAAAAAAAATAGATAGATAGATTCCAACCCTGTAATCACCATGTATTTGAGAATTTTGGATAATAGTAAAGTTTCCATGTGACTATAGTATTGTAGTAGTATTATGAGAATACGCCTCCGTCCTTTCCTCCCAATAGTATTTGCAATAGTGCAGCAGCGAACTATATCACAAAGAACACCGATGACGAAAATATAAAAATGGAGAGAACTTTGTACAAGTATGCTAATATGGCCTCATTAATTTCATTTACAACTATGTTAATCATATAGTTCTTAAATACTCCAAACAATGTAAAAGAACTTTAATTTTCCCTTCTTTTGACCAACTTTCAGATCTCTATAACTTGTTATGCAAACAAATTGTTACCGCAGATAAAGAGAATCCTTAGCTCCATTATTGCACAACTATATGTCAAATTATTATTTAAGTTGCATTTCAACGCCAACACTTCGAATTAAGGATTAAGTCTGACCAAGAATTAAATAAAATGTTTCAATTCTATTGATCACAAAGTTTAAAAAAAAAAATGTAACAAATCTAATTAGTTATAAAAGAGTTTAACATCTTTATCCTCTAATAGTAGAAGACCATGTCAAAGTGAGTGCATAGTTTGAATTTGAATACAAAGCAGAATAACTATCCATCCTCTATGAAAAGCACATAACCATCCATCTCACGGTTCATAACTATATTCAAACACATAACAAATTTTAATTAGATCCTTATTATAAAGTGAGAAAATAGTGTATTATTTCATGTGTAATCAATGCATACAAGTGTTTATATAGGCTGCTAATGCTGTACAGAATGTAACTATGAGATAGCAAGCAGCAGATCAAATGTAAACTACACTAAGCTATGCTTATTAAGGGTAACTTGTACTCTAAGCTAAATCAGTCAACTGTATTGTTGACTTCATTATTCTGATCTGGTAATAATCCTATTTATTTTTTATGATTTGAGCACAAATTACAATTCAAACACAAATGAAGCATAAGTAAGAACCTAGAATAAAGCACTGCAATCATGAACAAAGACAGATTATAGTTGGTACCATGTGAGGGCTTGACCAACTTCTACCATATGTTCTTCTTCCTCTTCTTCAAAGATTGGCATTGCTAATCGTAACTCTTTCAGTTCTCTTCTCCAATCTCTCAACTCCAATCTCTTCAAATACACGTCACTGTTGTTGAATTTTGAACTGCATATGCCTTCATCAAGAAGAGCTCAAAAAGAGCTATGATACCAATTGCTAGAACCAACCAGGGTATTATTTTTGAAAATGTAGAAGAATAGCACTAGTGGACAATGAAGAAAAGTAAAAATCCTCAAGTGTATCGTAATTTTGATGTTAACATCCCAATCAAAACCAATGGTACTAATGATTCATCCAACTACGACAACATCTGCAATTATTTTCACTTCATAAAAAAGAATTAGAAAGAAAAAAAAGGAATAAGCATCGAGCAAAGATATTAATAATGACATAATAAAGTTATTATTACATTGACCATTAATTAATGAACATAGAACCAACATAAAATAAATTAAATAATAAACGGAAACACCACAGGAGGAGAATCTTTGAGAGCCAGCAGAGCAAAGCAAGTAGGTCAAGGTGATATGAGACTCTCAACATAGACATCACAGTTGAAGGAACTCTCAAGATAGATATTTGAGTTGAAGGAAATACATGGGAGGCCTTGAATCTTGGGATTCTTTACTGCACCAGTCTTGTAATTGTAAACATATACCTTATTGATGAAGTACACGAACACTTGGTGGTCCTCCTCAGAAATATAAAGCCGAGTAATGCAGACGCCATCAAGACCAACGAATTCGGCAAATGGAAGAGTGAACAATTTAGTCCAAGAATCTTTATTTCCATAATCATTCATACGCCAAATATCCAAAAAAGTTTCGGTGTGAGCAAGGACGCATAGGCAATCCCTAGAAACCCCCAAGCTGAAGTTATGCAGAGGTAGACCATAATCGGGCTGGGAAATCTCCCGATACGACTCATTTCCTAAATGAAGAGAAAGAATGTGCCATGACCATGAAGAGTGGTCATCTGGATCTTGTGATTTTAGGAATCGGTTATTTTGATCTTCAATGGCCCAATGAACGCTGCCACTTACAAATTTGCCAACATTCCCTTCGGGTATACCCATGAGTTGCGAAGGGAAGTCTGGAATCCTTCTCCAAGAGTTGGTGCCTAAAGTGTGAACCTTAACTTGAGTTTTGTAAACATCATTTTGAATTCCACGAGATATATAGCTAGAAACAGCAACTACCTTGTAAGTATGGGTAAATTGAGCGTCATACCCAATGGTGTATGCAATTTGTAGACTTTTCTCGAAATCCAAAGAGGGCAATATATTGAATTTGGTGGTACAAGGGTTCCATAGTAGCGGATCACCACAGTCGAATCTGTCATCGATGGTTTGAAGACAGATGATGCCATCGCAAGAGTCAGCTATGATAGCACGAATGTTAGAAGGATTTAGAGGAAAGTTGAGCTTCATATCAGGGACGATGGTTGTTGAGTTGTTGTTGTTAAAAACAGAAGTAAGTCGGGAATCAAGGAGAGAGAAGTTTCCTTCTGAAAAGAAAGCCCACGGGCTTATGAGGAGGTTGTGGTGGCGGCGGTGGATCTTTGACAAGCGAAGGTGATCATTGGCGAATTTGGGATCAGAAATAAAGGAATTAAAAGGTTTGGAGACACAGTTGAGTGTCAAGAGTGACTTGATAGGGGTCCTGTACAGAATTTCTAACAGCAGATCGAGAGATAGCAGAGCAAACAGGCCGAGGGGGTCTGACAAGTTTTGTTTTCTTATATTTCTATATGGTGCTACTGTCGACATGCTTGTTTGTGGCCGCAGTAAGTAACTGATGAATCAATATCTGTCAAAAATAACACGATACTAAATAAAAACATGATTGAACTGCTAAGTAAATAATCTATTTATAGAGAAAACTTTTTGGGCTGAATTTTCCTTTTTAAAAATACGTAACAAATAGATAAGAATAAATTTAATTTAAATATTAAAATTAATGTAACAAACGTGATGTTAAAAATTTGACTTTAAAACCTCTAAAAAGAAAAAGATTAGCAATAAACATGAGTAAAAAATAATTTTAAAGATTGAACTTTAAATCCTCTAAAAAATAAATTAGTAACAAACGTTAGCAAGAAATATTGTTAATGATTGAACTTTAAATTCTCGAAAAAATAAATTAGGTACCGTTTGGCCTAGCTTTTTTCAGTTTTTCTACATTTTTAAAGAGAAGATAGGTCAAACACAATATCAATAAAGTACTTTTGAAAAAATATACTTTTTTTAGAATTCATAAAATTGAATGGAATGGAATGAGCTTTAACAAAAAGTTGTTGAATGCTACTTCAAAAAACGACTTCTCTGTAATTTATTTCACAAGCACTTCTCTTCAACTCACGCAGGCAACCTTATCTTTTATTTTTTAATATTATATTTCAATTTGTTTTTTTCTTCCATTTAATTTTTTTTTGAACCGGTCCATATAATTTTTTTTAAAGGAGGATCAATTTAATTTTATTATCAAATTTTGAAGGAATTTTATTATCTTTTTATCACTTATATATTTAATTTTAATATCGTTTAATTATCACAACCTCACAAATATTTTTATTCATGTTGTCATTAAATGACACCAAATATTTTTATTTTCTTTCTTCAATTTTTTGTCATACCGTCATTTCAATTTTTTGTTTTTTTTTTTAGTCCCTAACTTTTGTCTGGACCGCCCTTTCGGGTTTTCAATCCACCGGGAATATATTCTTTTTTTTGTATGCCCCCTAATTTTTGCCTGGACCGCCCTTTCGGGTTTTCAGTCCACCAGGACGCTCATTTTTGGCTTAAGCCGCCCTTTCGGGTTTTCGACTTAGCGAGCTTTTTATTTTTTTTTTGTGTATATATATTTTTTGACAGAGGTCATCTCACAACTTTTGGTCATGCTTACCTTGTAGAGTTTAACTGTACTTGAGACGGATGTTGATGTATGTTTCACCTACCCATAAGTTCAAAGAAGATGTACCTGTTGTTTATGCTTTTCAGAAGACATGAAAAAAGTTTTTAAAAGATTTTTTTTTTTTTTTTGCTTTAGGTATTAACATCAAAAATAGAAGAAAAATTTGCAAACAGAATGAATGAGAATTTCAAATAAATGGGCATAGGCTCAAATTAATGTAAATGGAGTGGTGGCCTGCCAAAGGCGTGGCTCCACGGATTTTAAAAAGTTTGGAAAACGGTAATTATATGGAAAAGATACATTGAACACAATAACTATTGTTTCCTCTACCAACTTTGATTCCACCGTTCTGAGTCTCTGATTTGCCGGCGCTTCAGATCGGAAGTCCTTTAACAGCTAAGATACCCCAGATGAATCATATCTGATTTAGTGCAATTACCTTGCAATGAGCCGGAGGTCTTTTGACAGCTGAAATGCCCCAAGTGAGTCATGTCCGACCAGATGCAGTTACTTTGTCGTGATCCTTAACTTTTGCATAGATCGCCCTTGCGGGTTTCAATCTATCAGGATAATCATTTTTTTTTATAAACGTCTCTAACTTTTGCATGGACCACCCTTTCGGGTTTTCAGTCCATCGAGACGCTCTTTTTGCCTAAGCCGCCTTTTCAGGTTTGCGACTTATCGAGCTTTTTCATTTTAACAAAGTATTTCTTGACTGCATCGGTATTTACAGGACATACAAGTTTACCACCATTCTTTGTAATTTGGCATCCATTTGCCCCTAGAATTGGGTAACATATTTTTAAGCACAAAGCCACTTTCTTGACATTCACGGGGACAAGCCTTCTTTGTCGAATACTTGCTTTATCCTCTTGATATGACTGTCCATGACACCCGGCAATAACACTTTTAAGTTCAATCAATCTTGGCTTTCTTTGGAACTTCCGTTGACAGGACTTTGACCTTCATGTGGCACAGTGCCTTTACATTGAATACTGAGGGATGGCCGAGGGGCTGCCCCTGTTGAAATGTGCATGAAGTACAATATCCCTGCAAGGCAGATGGTAGCATCTCGTGCCAATCTTTGTACATGAAAGTCCTCTTCTGGACATTCTTTCTTCATATTTGCAGCTACGACGGCCAAGATGCCCCAATATGCGAGAAACCTCAGTGGAAACTTCTTCATCATCCTCTTCTTCAGCCCCAGATACAAGGAACTCAAAGTCGAGAAAGAGTACAAGGTTTAAGTGTTCAACGGGTTTATTAATGCATGAGTTGATTATTGATATAAACATTATGATTATGCAGATATGTGAAAATGATTAAAGGGAAAGGTTTTTTGGTTTTTGTATTACCATTTTTCCAGAAAAAGCACAAAATAAAAACAAGGTCGGGATCAAGGCGACCCTTCATTAATGATGAAAATACATAAAGCAAAAAGCCCTAAACAAATTCACTCTCGCCTCGGGTGGGACGAAAGGATTTTTTTTTTTTTTTTTGGAAAACATAAAGCAACAAACAAACATATTAATTGAACAAATGAGTAGTAGAAATAAACATCAGCAAAGACCCAATTGTAGCTAAACATTCCATGTATCAACATTAGGCTTCAAGATCCGATGGCGGATTAACTTGCATGTTTGCGTTCAATCTTAGCAGCGTAAGACCTTATCTTGGATCAACTTCTGAACTTCATTCCTAAAAGCAAAACAGCGCTCAATATCATGACCAGGTACCCCTTGATGGAAGACACAAGAGAGGTCGGGCCTATACCCAGTTGGCAATTTCTCAGGCATACGAGGAGGCGGTCTGGTCTGGACAAGCTTCCTCCTAAGCAAATCGGGAAACAACACTGCATATTTCATGGGGATCGAATCAAACTGTGGTTGTCCCGAAGCTCGTTGTCGAGGTTGTTGTTGATATTGCTGAAATTGGGATTGATAGCCCGGATCTTGAACAACATTGGTGATGGACCTAAGAGTGGCAATAGAGTGAGAAGACATATGTTGTTGTTGAAGTAGCACTTTTATATCAGGGTCATCGAAGGACCACACATTATTTTCAATCAACTTCTGAACTTCTTCCTTCAAATGATAGCACTGCTCAGTGTCATGACCTGGCGCCCCTTGATGGAATACACAGTTGAGATCATGGCGATACCAAGGTGGCAGCGGATTCTGCACCCGAGGAGGTGGCAGGGTTTGAACAAGGTTCTTCTTAAGCAAAATGGGAAGCAAATCCGCATATTTCACCGGAATTGGGTCACACTGAGATGCTTTTCGGACCTGATTTTGAGGAATAAGCGGCTGAGAACCCTGTTGTCGAGGCCGTTTCATGCATGTTGGCTGACATAGTAGCTGAGGCCTTTGCTGAACAAGCGGTGGATCCTTTGTAGCCATCAATGAAGATACTAGGCTAGTTAACTTCTCTACCTCAGCCCGAAGTGTTGTTACCTCTCCACGAAGCTCGTGGACCTCTTGCTCAAGTCGATCCATTTTTCCTGTTTGCATGAGTGTCTGCATATGCGAGCCGAACTTGGATGAAGACATTGAACGAGTTTACTGATGGATTGACCTTTTGCTGGTAGAAACAAAATATGAGATACAGACTAGAAACTATGAATGCAAAGATGATGCATGATATATTTATGCAAAAATGTACAATTTTTTTGAAGGACTTATCAAAGTTAATTTTTAAACATGGTAGAGAAACATGGTTTCATTTGAAAATTGTGAAGATATTGCAAAAGGTCCTTTTTCAAAAGGTAAGAACGAAACCAAGGAAAGAGTACAAAAGCTAAAGCTTAGTTAAGATTTTTGAAGTTGTATCTCTTGGTGTTCACTCGTACAAGGTCCATATCCATAATGTTTGCAAAAAACTTGTCTAAGTCCTTCAATTTTTGATGGAAAAATATATTTATTAATGAATGCATGTATGCATGGTTATACTAAAGTACATTGAATACATGAGGAGGTTAAGTTCCACAATGTTGGAGTTGAGGGTAACAACGCCACTTGGTAAGGACTATGGTTTCAAATGTACCTGTATCACGGGTTCTACCAAGTTCCCAAATTACAACTTCCCTTATGAACATATCGGTGTATAGGACCGCTCCTAGTCCAATAACAATCATAAGTAAGTCTAGTTTGAGTGTAGTATCGCGTGTCGACCAAAGTCAAGACTGCTGTTGGTTTAGCCACCGCACTACGTCCTAAAAAAAGGCCAAGATGGGTTAAGGGTGATCTAAAGGTCCTCAACGTTTAACGGACTTCAAAAATAATAACGCCAATCACGACTGCTCATGACGACATATTATTACTTTTGAAAGACCTACGTTGAGTGGAGTTACATCACGTGTACACATATCGCAGGACCGCTCCTGGTATGGCACTATGATCGTACTCCGTCCTATCTTATGTTTCACTCAAGCCCGGGTGTAGGACTTATCTCACCACTCACGTAACACGGTATGTAAGCAAATATGTACAAAGCATAAACAAATAGTACAACACAAAATAAATAAAATAAGGTGGGTTTAACCCGCGTAAAATTTAAGTCCCCAGTGAAGTCGCCATTTCTGTGCTCGTGATTTTCGGATATCAAACCATTAATTGATTTGAATCGTTAATCTTTGAACTCTCGATTTTTATTCGTGGGAAGGGAAAAAATGAGTAAAAACCCTCATCGAGACTTTGGATTCGGGGGTTGGTTACGCGAAGGGAAGGTGCTAGCACCCTAAGCGTCTACGATATTCCGTAGGAACCTCTTACCTAATTTATCTTGTGCTAAATTCATTGCTTATATGAAAATTATTACCTAAAAATCTAAGTGAAAGAATGGGGGGAGAAGAAGTATGTTTTTGGTTATTTTTATTTGATTTGGAAGGATAAAAATCCTATGCCTACATACCCTTAAAGAAAAGGGATCAAAACCAATGTAGTTCACCTAAAAAGTTTCTTTTTGGTGGGTTAGGTTGATTTTAAGATTTTTTGAAAATGGGTTTTTAGGAGAGAGAGGCCTCAAGGCATGAGATAAAATAAGGTGAGGTTGTCGAATTTTAATTACAAAGAAAATCAAGTATATTATGAATATTAATTCAATTAAGCATTTGATTAAGAAAAATAAAAGGAAAAGCAACTTGGGTTACAAGCCAAGGTTTATTAAGAAAATATTTTTGGAGTTTTGCATGTTTTTGTTGTTTTTGAATAATAAATGAAAATTAAACTAACGGAGCAATAAAAATAAAAGCGCGTGGATTTTTGTAGTGACGTTGGATCACCACAAAATCCCTAATCTAATTTTTTGCATTTTTTGGATATATCTAAGGCGGTAAGGAAATAAAATGACACACACACCCACACACTTTTCTCATTTATATTTACATTGGACCTAAATACATTCTAATTGCTGGAAAATAAATAACAATAATTAAAATGCTAAATAGAAATAAAATAAAAATGTAAAAATGCTAAAAAGAAATAAAAATGCAAGAAAATAAAAGAAATGGACTACCGAAGGGACAGAAAAAAAAGGGAGAAGAAAAGAATAGCTCGTTAACACAAGCTAAATAGGGAGAAGAGAGAAAAGTTCTTTGACAACTCAAGAGAACTTTTTGGTGTGTCAAATTGTGTGGAATGAGGGCTCTATTTATAGGTGAGGAGGTTGATGAAAAAAGGAAAAAAGGTTTAATGGAAATGATAGACAATTATGGTGAATTTTGAAAAAGGAATGTTAAAGTTGACACTTGACTTGAAAAAATTTTTAGACCTTGTACATTTTATTTTGGACCTATTGACACTTTGTTTTTTTTTTTTACACTAATTAATTAAAAAGAAATAAAATAAATCTAATACGAAATAAAATAAAACAAATTAAACTAAATCATGTAAAGAAAAATAAAATTAAAAGATCGAAAATAAAAATTATTAAATATAGAAAAAGTAACTAATCTTAAAATTAAAATTAATAAAAGAAAATAAAAAGAGAAAAGAGGGTCCGACTCGGAATAAAAAATGAGGTACTTCAAAGTAACCTCTTTGTCAAAATTTCGTCTGAAACGGCGAAAATTCCCGACTTTAAAAATACGAATAAAATAGGTAAGAATAGAGGAAAGTGGTCAAAATTTGGGGTATGACAGATATACACACAAACACATTAGCGTTTAGAGTAATATTTTATGTCTGTATGTCTGTTTTTTTGTTATGCTAATGCGTATAATTTTTTCAGTGTTGCGCAATGCGTACAATTATTATTTTTATAAAATTTTGATTTTAATTAAAAGTATTAGTATAGATGCCTAAAAAAATTATACTTATATATATTTTACACATTTATATTGTAACAAACTATGCATATTTTTTTCGAAATTTTTTTTTTTCTGACCCTTTTGTCAAAAAAAAATACAAGTTTGACCCCCTTTGAAAAAAAATTCCCAAAATGACCCACTTTTGGTTTTTTTTTTTTTTTTTTTGTCCTTTTGTGCGTTCCCGCCGTTTGAAATGGCGGGACTGGCCGCCGGTCCGACACGTGTCACGATCTGACAGGGCAGCTTTTTTTTTTTTAATTTTTTTTTGTCATTCCCGCCATTTCAGATGGCGGGACCGATTTTTTTATTTTTTTTTTCGTTTTTTGCTTTTTTTAATTTATTTGAGAAAAAATTTCAATTTTGCACCCAGGGAGAATCGAACCAGGCGCATATGGGTCAATATCATTCAGTGTTACCACTAAGCCAATATACATTTGATGTTAATTTTCGCATCCAATAATATATATACTATTTTTTAAATCAGTTTCACACACCATGAGGCATGAACCATCCACTTTTTCATTTTTGTTCCCTCAAAAAAAAAAATCATTTTTGTTTTTTTTAATATAAGTCTTATAAAAAAAAATAAATATAGGGTCCCCATGAGTTTAGATTTTAAGGTGAATTTCTCTAACCACTAGGCTATTTGACAAAAAAAAAAATATAGGAGATTTTATAATTTTAATTGGATTCTATATTTTATTTTAAAAAATTACTCGAATATGAACAAAATCTAGATTTTATTTTGAATATATATATCTTGAAATAATATATATATCATTTCGTCGGATAATTTGTCGGTGAAAAATATATATTTCGTCGGATAATAATAATAATAATATATATATAATTTATCGATGAAAAAAAAATTATTTCGTCGGATAATTTTTCACCGATAAATTATATATATATTCGTCGGAGATCCTAAATTATCCAATAAAAAAAAAAACAAAAATGAAAAACTGGATGATTCATGCTTCATGGTGTGTGAAACTGGTTTTAAAAAGGGTATATATATTATTAGATGCAAAAATTAACATCAAATGTACAGTGGCTTAGTGGTAACACAGAATGACAATGACTCATATGCGCCTGGTTCGATTCCCCCTGGGTGCAAAATTGAAATTTTTTCTCAAATAAATTAAAAAAGCAAAAAACGAAAAAAAATAATAAAAAAATCGGTCAAATGGCGGGAATGACAAAAAAAATTTAAAAAAAAAAAGCTGCCCTGTCAGATCGTGACACGTGTCGGACCGGCGGCCAGTCCCGCCATTTCAAACGGCGGGAACGCACAAAAGGACAAAAAAAAAAAAAAAAAATCAAAAGTGGGTCATTTTGGAAATTTTTTTTCAAAGGGGGTCAGATCTGAATTTTTTTTGGTCAAAAGGGTCAAGAAAAAAAAAATTTCTATTTTTTTCTTATTAAAAAAACTAAACATGTCTTTGTCAATGACACCAACAATGTAACAAATATAATATCATATAATATAAATTCTTATCTTTTTAAATGACACCAAAAATATGATATTCTTGTAACAAAATTTGTTATACAAAATAATTGGAAAAGAAAAAACAAATTATTCTCTAGCTTAGCTTAGTTGATATTGAAAATGTATAAATATATGCAAGGTCACGGGTTCGAACCCCGGACACCACCAAAAAAAATAATAAATACAAAGTTTTGTATAATATTTTGTCAAACAACTTTTAACTTAAAAATAATTTTAGAACTAAAAAAGAACTAAAAAAAATAAATAAACCAAACAGCTTTAACTTTTTCCTTAAAGAGTTTTATTTTAACTTTGTTTTAAAGTAGTTTTTAGACCGAAAAAAAAGCATGGCCAAACGATACCTAAATATTGTTGTTGGTGTCATCAAAACAAAATAATTTAGATTATATTTTTTGATATATTGTTGGTGTCATTGAAATATATAACCATGGTTAGTTTGATTTGTTATAACATGAAAGCAACAAACATTTATACCAAGATGGCAATGGAAACACAAATAAACACTTAATGAAACTGTTTGGTTTGGATGATTCGTGAAGAAACCATATCAAACCATTCCATAAATTTCTGAACTAAAGAAACTCAAATACAGAAAAGCTTAAACAAATAAACTGTGAAATGTTGCATTACAAATCCCTCCGGTTAATCCTTCCAGCTACAACTCTTCATCCTAAATTGATTATCTAAGTAAATATATTTCACATGCTTTTATTTATTAATTAATTGAAAGGGTAGTTATACTATACTTATTTTTTTCTAACTTATGTGTATTACTGACAACAAAAACAAAAAACTGAACCACAGTGAATGAAGTTGAAGAAGTAGAAGGCTGCTAGCATTCACTTGGCATTGGCAAGTGATAGGAGTAAGAGAAATCAATTCTTGTGTTGCATCCTCCCACTCTCAGAACCGGCATAGGGATCAATGGTAACATTTATGACGGCTGGTTTCCTAGCAGAGAAAGATTCTGAGAGAGCTGACTTTAGTTCATCAGGTGTCCCCACAAGATAACCCTTCCCACCAAAAGCTTCCATCATAGTGTGGTACCCTGCATTTGGAACAAAGGATGTCGGAGCGGGGTCCTCCTTGTGAGGTCCATGTTTCTCTTCCGCGCTTCTACGGTCACCACCATATACACCACCATTGTTGAAAACAATCACCACCACAGGCAGTTGGTACCGAACCAATGTCTGGAAGAAAAAAAATATATAGAGCATCAAATTGCATTCTTGTATTCATAAAATGAGGTGCAAAAGTAAAGCATATGCTGCCATGTATGAATGAGATCACATTACATATATTAAGAAACCAAAAATTTATAAACTAATATGAATGAATGGTTTTTAAAAAGTTGAAATTCACAAAGCTATATAAACAAACAAATCCATTTTGATCATGGCTAAAAGTTACAAGCATAAGAACATTTTTGTTTGAAGCAAAATGTATTCTCAGTTTCAGGCTAGAACAGATATAAAACTTGCATGGTCTCAGGGAAAAGTAAAGACCTAAATAACAAGGCTAAACTGAAGAAAAACAAACCTGTTAAGAAGTTATCATAAGGTAAAATCCACATATCTCAGATATGTATCTTATTATGTTGCTCACTAGTTTGCAACATAGAAGTTGGAAGCTAAGATTCATCGTTTTTAACTCTAATGCATGCCAAACAGCATTTTGTTCAATTTCATGGACGAGAAAACATTTATGATTAAGTACTAACTATCCAAGATCTTGCTATCAGGAACACTAGTTAAAAATCTAAGCAGAAACCTTCACAACATCAGTAATTGATTTAAATGGAACTTCATTTTTGCAGCAGCATACTACATTTGTCTATCATGTACGACTAGAGATATAAAATTTGAAAAATCTCGGGGAAAAGGGTAAAGACCTAAAATAACAAGGCTCTAGAATAACAAACTAGTTCAAAAGTTTTTGTAAGGTAAAACAATATTCCACGTATCTCATATGTGTATCTTATGATGCTCACTCATTTGCAACATAGAAGTTGGACACCAAGAGTCATCAGTCATCACTGTTAAGTGCAATGCATGTCAAACAACCTTTTTTACAATTTCAAGGACAAGAAAGCATTGAACATTTCATAAACACCGCAACTAACTATCAAAGATCTTTACTATCAAGAACACCAGCTAAAGTTCTAAACAGAAACCCTCACGACATCAGCATACCATAGCTTATTCTCTGGTTCAGGCAAGAACAAGATATATAACTTCTATAGTCTCAGGGAAAAGGTAAAGACCTAAAATAACAAGGCTAAACTCCAACACAACAAACTTGTTAAGAAAGTTTGATAAGGTAAAATCCACAAATCTCATATGTGTGTGTTATGTTGCTCACTCATTTGCAACAAATAAGTTGGGCCCTAATGTCCATCACCGCTCGGTCCAATGCATGCCAAATAACCTTTTTTTTTTCAATTCAAGGACAAGAAAGCATTTATATTCGCCACTACTAAGATTCATCACTGCTCAGTCCAATGCATGCCAAATACCTTCTTTTTTTTTTTCAATTTCAAGGACAATAAAGCATCTATATTTGCCGCTACTTATGTCTATATCATGTACCACTAGAGAAACACATTGTAATATTCAAATCCAACAGGGATCACACAATTCTAAAGCAATAGTAATGATTTAAATTTGCACGATATTTTAGATGACAAAATATATACCTCAACTTCCATAGCACTAAATCCATATCCGGAATCCCCTTCAACAGCAACGACAAGACGATCAGGATAAGCGACAGCAGCCGCAATACAATAACCAAGACCAACCCCCATAGTCCCCCAAGTACCAGCATCCAACCTAGTCCTAGGCTCCTTCTGAACCAACACAGATCGACCAACATCCATAGTATTAGCACCTTCAGAAACCACCACAGGAGCCGGACTTCCTCCAAATTCCGAAATAGCATCTCTGATAATCCTCATCGGCGTCAAAAAATTAAACGGCACAACATCCTTCGCCAATTGAGCCTCCATCTTCACACCATTGTCCTTCACTTTGCTCGAAATAGCTTCCACCCATGGATGAGTGCTCCCCAAGCAAAACGGATCATCTTTAATCTCCTTATTCAAAACCTCCAAAACTTCTTTACCATCACCAACTAACCCTAAAAACGGTTTTCTAAGCTCAATTTCTTCCTTGCTCACATCCACCAACACAAACTTTACATCTTTAGACCATTTCGGCTCTTCCCCAAAATGAAGCAGCCAATTCAACCTCGCACCAATCACAATCGCCACATCACATTTTCCAATAGCAAGTGACCTAGCCGCGGAGGCAGCCAACGGATGATCATCCGGCAACAATCCCTTCCCCATTGGAGTAGGAAGAAACGGAATCCCCGTCTTTTCCACCAATTTCTTCAATTCATCTTCAGCTTTAGCATAAGCTGCTCCTTTCCCAAACACAATCAACGGCCTCTCGGCCTTTCTGAGAAGCGAAACAGCTTCTTGAATCTTCGAAGATTCAACACTTATAACGTGACTTTTCTTAATTTTCTCTGCTAGATATTTTGCTTCGGTCAAAAGCGATTCAGCTTCGGATTCTGAAACTTTTTGATGCAATACATCAGTAGGAAGATCCAAATAAACACCACCAGGTCGATTCACAACGGAATTAGCGAGGACCTGTGCGACACAATTAGGAATTTCGGAGATATGTTTAGCTTTGATAGCGAATTTTGTGAAAGGCTTAACAGCTTGGATCTGATCGAGTTCTTGAAAATCACCACGGCCGACGTCGTTTTGGTTACAAGAACCGGAGATCATGACAGTAGGCCATGTGTTAGTGGTGCCGTTGGAGAGACCGGCAAGACCGTGAACGCAACCGGGACCGGAGACGGTGAGGAAGATGCCGGGACGGGAGGTGAGGTAGCCGTAAGCGGAAGCGGCGTAACCGGCGGATTGTTCGTTGTGGAAAGCGATAAAACGGATGCCGAGAGAGACGGCGCGTGTGGCGAGTGAAGTTACGGGGATGCCGACGACGCCGAACATGTGTAGGACGCCGAATTGAGAAAAGGATTTAGCAGCGAGGACATTACCGTCAATTTCTCCCATTGAATTGGAAATGGGAAAATGATTAAGTTATGAGAAAGTGATAGATATAGTAATAATTCAATTGAATTGAATGCTGCTATATTTTGTGTAATGTGTTCTTATATGGAAGGAATGAGAGAGAGGTTGGCCTTTAAAAGAGGAAAAGAGAAGTGAAATTGTTTTTGAATGCTTTCTTTCTTTGCTGTCTGTCACAAACAACAACAGATACAAAATTGGAGGCTCTATCTAGTCAAAGGGTCTCTCCATTAGAACCTTGCTGACTCAGACTCCACCAGTTAAGATTAATAATCTAGTCATCACATCACACTGCTCCTCCCCCCTCTCTCACATTCACCAACTAATGTGGATGTGTAAGGAGCCAAAATATAGTAAAATTATTTTAAAACTTGTTAAAAAATCAAATATACTAAATTGTTTTTCTACTTGAAAATGTAACCTCTTCAAAAATCTGTTAAAAAGTGTAAAAGAATTTTTTCAATATAAATTTTATTTTTAATGTTTCTTTTATAGAATTTTTTTTTTTCTGACCCATTTTTCGAAAAAAAATTCAAGTATGACCCCCTTTGAAAAAAAATTTCCAAAATGACCCACTTTTGGTTTTTTTTTTTTTTTTTGTCTTCTAGTGGCGTTCCCGCCACCTGAAATGGCGGGACTGGCCGCCGGAGCTGACATCCGTCGCATCAGGCTGGCGCAGCTTTTTTTTTTATTTTTTTTTTCGTTCCCGCCGTTTCATCTGGCGGGACTGATTATTTTATTATTTTTTTCGTTTTTTCTATTTTTCAATTAAATAATGATGATAAATAATAATAATAATAATAATAAATAATAATAATAATGATAATGATAAATATTTAATAAAAAAACTACTTTCTCCGCGGAAACCAATTACGCCAATGTAAACTATGACCTCCCGTAGCACATAATTTATCTTTTTTTCGTTTTTCTTTTTGTTTTTTTGGCAGCATTATTTTACATTTTTTTTTTGAACAAATAGCATTTTTTTACATAAAATAAAACACAACAAATAATAATGATAGATAAAAATATATTAATTTATTTGAACACATAATACATAACGTTATTAACTACCGATTATTTAAACTCGGACAATTTCTCCTAATATGACCGGTATGCCGACACAACCCACACCGTCTCGGCGTTGGAGTCCTCTCCACCACCTCCTCGTCCATTTCAGTCCTTATGCGGGTACTATTGGGTCGACCTTTCTTTAGTCTTCGCATGTTTGGATTATGGCAAAGCACGGGACCGTCGTATGGAAGCCAATAACTCTTGTCGTGGACTACTTTGAAGGCTGTGTTGTAGATGGAGTAAACACTCTCGTTTTTGAACACAGGTGGAATAAGGGTTGTGTAGTCATGGCGAAATGAAGAACACGCGGCTATGACATGAGAACATGGCAAATGTAAAGCTTGAAATTTCCCACAATCACACCACCCCGCTCGTAGGTCCACCTTGAAAGTTCCCATTGGCCTTCCTTCCCTGTAGTTGACGGTCTCACGGACTGAGAAGGTATACCTTTCTCGGTCAAACTGTTCGACATGATGGGTGTTGGACTTAACAATGTCATCCTGAATCGCATTTTGGCAATATTCACTGAACAAATCTCCGGAACCTACCCTTGCAAACGCTTTTTGAGCCTTATCAGCAAAGAGACATGCCAGCCTATAGTAGGTTGATTGAACTATAGGTGTAACAGGTAGGTTGCGTGTTCCCTTAAACACAGAGTTCCACGACTCAACGATGTTGCTTGTCATTTGGCCCCATCGTCGACCCTCATCATATGCTTGAGTCCACTTTTCTTTCGGAATATTGTCCACCCAATCTAATGCACGCTGATTTGCCTCCTGGATTACACCACGATAGTAATTGAACAAGGGTACGTTTAGGGCATATCCTGCATGTTAAGAAAAAACAATTAGTTAGATAGTGAACCTATTTAATAATAACACGATATAAAAAAAAACTGTAACATAATATTGTTACCCATATTATTGACAACATCCTTAAGATCTCCATCCTTGATTGTCCTCGTGAAATTCTGCTTAATGTGTCGAATGCAGTACACATGAGCTGAACCAGTTGCTTGCCAACCATTCCTTAGGTCATTGAATGCGCTTTTAATTGATTCATGTCTGTCGGAGACCATGCAGACAAATATTCCCTTTGTGACGTGCCTTCTTAGATTTTTCAAAAAAAAACTCCAGCCCTCCTTTGTCTCACCTTCGACAAGCGCAAAGGCGATTGGAATCGTTTTGTTGTTTCCATCTTGTGCTACCGCAAGCAACAATGTTCCTTTGTACTTGCCATACAACCACGTCCCGTCGACATGGACAACTGGTTTGCAATACTTAAACCCATTGATGCATGGATAGAAGGCCCAAAATAGACGATGAAATTGTGTCTCTCCATTCTCGCCAATCTGCGTTTTTAAATCGAAGACGGTCCCTGGCATCGTCTCCTTCATCACATTCAACCATTGCGGAAGATCATTATATGATTCCTCCCATTTCCCGTAAATAGATTCGATGGCAGCGTTCTTTGCTAACCACGCCTTTCGATACGTGGTTGTGTAGTTAAACTTTTCTTTAATGTGCGCAATGATCAATTTTGGCGTTACCGAGGCATCCGCATGCACAAGTGTCTTGATGCTTTGGCTTATTAGCTTGTAGTTGAGCTTGCGATGATCCTGCGACATTAAAGTCGATGTGCAATTGTGTGGACCCATCATGGTCCCAATCTTCCATTTGCCAGTCTTTTTTCTAAAGGAAGCTCTCAACTTAAATTGACAAGTCTCGAGTGTACATTGAATGACATATCTTGTTGGATCTGAGTGTATAACATCGTAATCCAGCGATTGTCGAATGTGGAAAGACTTGATTGCATGCAAACAATCTTCTTTGTTGTGAAATGTCATTCCTTCCTGAATAGCCCCATCGACAGGAACATTCGTATTCCAGTGATCGTCGGTAGTCAGAGCATCATAAGCATCAACGTCAACGTTACGCATATGCAACGGGGGACAGTAAGCGGCTCTGATCGGCACTGCCTGTAGCGGTGGTTGTGGTTGTGTGCCAGCCATAATGCTCCTCCAAATATTTTCTTCTTCATTTCTGTTTTCATGTTCGTCTTCTTGATCCGCATCATGCTGAAGTGCCTCGTCTTCTTCACTTTCACTTTCATTACTAGTTTCTTCTTCTTGATCTTGAATGGTGTCTGGGATGTCTTCAAACTGACGAGTGAAAAGATCTTCTAGGCGGGTTTGTGTTTGTGGTTGCGTTTGCGGTGGTGGTTGTGAAGATGATGGTTCAAATTCACATTGTGTTTGTGAAAACGATTGGGTGTACGGTAATTGTTGTGATGAAGAAGAGGGGTCAAACTCATATTGTGTTTGTGAGAGTAGCTCGGTGTATGGTAATTGTTGTGATGAAGATGGGTGTTCAAACTCATATTGTGTTTGTGAAAACAATTGAGGTGTTTGACGCGGTTGTGGTGTTTGACGCGGTTGTGAAATCTCCCGGTTTTCAATAATAACTGATAACTCAATGGAACCAACCGCATTAAAATATTTGTGAGTGGCAAACATATCTGCAATGTCATCGTTGTCGTATATTTCGGTGTCATTATACTGGATATGACCTTGAACGAAGGCTTGTGGTGCTCGATATATAATTTTAGATATCACCTGAGATTCAGTGAGATGTAGTTTCTGCTCTATTCTTTTTTTCAAATGATCAATGTTGCTTTTGATGCTAACATAAAAACATTTTCTTTGCTCACTTTCAAAAAATGAACCAAATTGATTTCTTGAAACTTTTCCATTGTAGTGGACAATGAAAAATACATTCTCTGGTGTGGGTGCTATTGTTGTTATCTTTCTTGGATAATTTTGCTTGTTTCTAAGTGTTAAGAAGAGCCCATAATATAGAGGAATAACTGATAAATGCCATGCCACGTGTCAATTTTTTACTGGGCCAAGCCATTCCCGCCATTTGGACTGGCGGGACCAAGGGAAAAGCCTGCACGCGCTACAGGAAAAATCAGCTTTGCAGGCGCGTGTACAGTGTTGCCAGACGCGTGAACAGTCCTTGCCAGGCGCGTGTACAGGCTTTTCAGGCGCGTGAACAGTCCTTCCCTGAACCAGAGGACACGTGTTGAGTTTTCATTGGACCGGACGGTCATTCCCGCCGTTTGGAATGGCGGTAACGGAAGGCAAATTCTGCAAACGTGAACAGGCATACAAATTCAAGATTCTTGGTACAATTGATGCATGCATTGGTTGAAAAGACCAAACTTAATAATTGAAAGTAGTAGTAGTTGTAGACATTAATTCAAGACTTCAATTTTTCTTCTATAAAATCAGTGTTCTAGTTTCACACTACTACACACCAGTTTTAAAATTCCTCTCAATCTAACATTTCTTTCCTTGTCAAAAGAAGCATACCGTAAAGCTTTTCTTACCTTCTAATATCAAGATGGGAGACATCCTTTATTTAGGCAACAAACATAGATCTCGTCATATTGCAGAAACTATTAATGTAAGTTTATATTATTTTATTTTAATTGAAAGTTAATTATATTAAAATTATTTTTGTTTAATTATTTATGTATATCAATTCTATTAAGATTATGTTCTGTATGTATAATTAATAAGACTTAATTATTAACAATATTAATATTTTGTAGAACGAAGACCAACATTACCTTCGAGTTCGATGTCATCGTAAGATTTCCCCGGCGCCCCCAACCATTGAAGATAGCTTAAGGTCAGCCGGATTGTGGGACTTTGCTAATTTAAACAAATATAATGTTGATAATCGTTTAATTGTCGCATTATGTGAAAGATGGAGGCCGGAAACCCACACATTTCTTTTTCCATCGGGCGAGTGTACAATAACGTTGGAAGACGTTCATATGCTCCTTGGTTTAAAGGTTAACGGTGAACCGATTACCGGTAAAACAGAAGTTGGGTGGGAGATTGTTGAACCTATATTAGGAAGTAAGCCATTAAACTCTCGCCATGACGGGAAGAGTATAAGATTATCATGGCTTCAAGAATATATCAACGGTGTTGGTATGACAGGTCCACCCACGACTCTACATATGTTTAGAGCCTATGTCTTATACTTGATAGGCTCTCGAATAATGCCTAATAATACTGGTAATCTTGTACATTTATCGTTTTTGCAATTGTTGGATAAATCACCTGAGGAGGTTGGACAGTATAGTTGGGGTTCAGCTTGCTTGGCCACGCTATATAGATCCTTGTGTGACGGTGCAATATATGGCAATATCGAAATGCCTGGGTGCACAATTCTCTTGCAAGCATGGGCGTGGTCAAGAATGTCATGCTTAGCTCCCGTGCCAAGGATACCACCACAAGCTCATGCACAACTTCCGTTGGCAAATATGTAAGTAAAATAAATGTTATTTTTTTATTAATTTTTACATAAATTTATACAGACTTTACTAATTATAACATTTTCAAAATTAACTAGATGGCTAGAACATGGTAATAAATTCGTGGAAAATCCTCGGAATAATCTCGTATGTACGCGTTTAAAAATCGACACCATGACATATGATCAGGTATTACACTTTCTTTTAGTCATTGCTTTTTAGTCAACAATTGAAGACTAATATTCATTCTTTTTAAACAGTTCTCCTGGAGGCCTTATGTCAACTTCAATTACAACAACGAAGAAGAAAGCCAGATATGGTCTGCAAACACATATCTCATCTGTTTTCAGATTGTCGAGAGACATCAGACAGACAGAGTAAGGCTTCAATTTGGCTTACCGCAACACCCACCTTTCTTACCAGAAAATTTGAAAGATTTCCACAAAATTAATTTGTCAAAAGATAGAATTAAAGGCTCGTGGGGAGATAAGCATCATCGTCAAGTCCAAAACTGGAACCAACGTCATCAATTAGCACTTCACGGCGTTCGGTATAACCATGAGGTTTATCCAAATCGTCAATATTTTGCATGGTATTGGGAATTTTTCGGAGATTATTTGTGGCTTTCTAGACAAGTATTATTGTCAAACCCAAGGCAAGCATGTGCATCAATTTTACCAGGATTGCCACGTGACTATCCTGCAGTCCCACAAACTTATACGGTGCCAGATGAAAATATGTGGTCAAATACACCTCCACCCTATAACCAATTCATGACACCTCCACCCACTAACTTTGACCAAACCTTTAACCCATCCACCAACTACAACTACAACCAAACTTACCAATCACCGCCACATCCCACAAACCAAATCTTACATAACACCCCAATCCCATATCCAAGCTATTCTCAACAAAGTCATCATGGAGAAAGCTCTCGAACATCAAACTATTCATTTGATGACTACAATCCAACTCAATACACCACACAAACCGGTTATCCAGACCAATCACAATACACCTCGTTCAACCTACCAACCCCTCCACACTTTGTCAACTATCCCCAAACAAGCTATGCACCTCAATGGCCAAATTCACAAACAAATACCATAGAAAATCTGGCAGCAGGGTTTAATGACGATGACTTCGTCAATGATATCTGGACCAATTCAGCTTCCCAAATGCAAAATGAAGTCGCTATGGAAACTAACGATGATGCTGAAATTCTTGACGAGGATGTGGAAGAGGAAGAGGAAGAGGAAGAGGAAGAGGAAGCGGAAGAGCAACACCAACGACCCGTACGGAACAAAAAAGATAAATTATGTGCTACGGGAGGTCATAGTTTACATTGGCGTAATTGGTTTCCGCGGAGAAAGTAGTTTTTTTATTAAATATTTATCATTATCATTATTATTATTATTTATTATTATTATTATTATTATTTATCATCATTATTTAATTGAAAAATAGAAAAAACGAAAAAAATAATAAAATAATCAGTCCCGCCAGATGAAACGGCGGGAACGAAAAAAAAAATAAAAAAAAAAGCTGCGCCAGCCTGACGCGACGGCTGACGCGACGGATGTCAGCTCCGGCGGCCAGTCCCGCCATTTCAGGTGGCGGGAACGCCACTAGAAGACAAAAAAAAAAAAAAAAAAAACCAAAAGTGGGTCATTTTGGGAATTTTTTTCCAAAGGGGGTCATACTTGAATTTTTTTTCGAAAAGTGGGTCAGAAAAAAAAAAAATTCTCTTTTATAAGTGTCCTTCAAGGTGTTGTTTATTTGGTATGTTGGTATTAATTTAAGATATTGGAGTGTGTACTTTCTAAAGGTCTCAGGTTCGATTATCTCCAATATCAGTTTAAGTGGATTAATTTAACTTCTTAAAAAAATATATGAAGAAGTGATAATTATACAATTTTTTATTTGAAAGTTACTTATGATTGTCGAAACAACGTCTTATGAATATTTGTAAGTGTTTTCCTTTGTAAATGTAGTCAATTTTCTAATAACCTTATGTCTAGTTTAATTGAGTTTTGAGACTTAACATACCTTAGCTAAACCATAATTATGTCTCTTATTTAATCTCAAAATTATATGAGAATGATAAATAGTTTGTAATGGTTGTGAATTTTTGTTAACTAAATGTCAATTAGAAGTTACTGCATTGCTCAAAAAAAAAAAATTGAAGTTGCTGCACTAAAACGATTCAATTTAAAAGAAGGGAATCTCTGTATTAGTGAAATAGAATTAAAAAATTTAAATAAGAGATTAATCTAATTCATTTGAGTTGGTATGACGGTGTTGATTTAATATATTGAAATGGGTTTATCTAAAGATTTTAGGTTCAACTTTTTTAATGTTGATTTTTTTTATTCTTGTCAAAAAAAAAAAAAAAAAGGTTCAACTTTTTTAATGTTGATTTTATTGGACTAGTCCATAGAGAACAAATTAAATAGGAACATAATTATTTGTTAGATTAATATTTATAAGCTGTTGTACAGTATCATTAAAAGTATGGCTAAATATGTTTTTAAATGCTTCTTCTTTCTTTCTTTGCCATCACAAGATTCATGTATAGGTACTAGGGTGGCCAATCTCATTGTAAAGGGTCTCTCTATTAGGACCATGTTGACTCACAACTCACATGTAGTATTTAGTGTCTTTGTCTTTGGTGTCTTTGTTCATATATCTCTTTTAACCATTCATTTTCTTTCATTTAAATAATTTATTTTAATCTTTCAATCAACATTATCTCTCATCTAAAATAAATTAAAGACACTAAGGGTGTGTTTGATGTGCAAAACAGTAAATACTGGACAGAACAGTACAACACAAGGCAGAACAGCACATGACAAATTTTTTATGACATTGAGTAATTTTTTGTTTTATATGATTTTTAAGGGACGAAATGCTATTTTGGTATTTTAGACAACTTGTACGTGGGACAAAAAGTTGTGTTGTGGTTTGGTGAGGGACAAAAATATGAGTTTTTGTTATGTCCCTTGCCTCTAGTTTGTCCTGTACCTGAAACAGTTTTACAAATCAAACACTGGACAAGTAGAGTTGTTCTGTCATATCCTTCATTTTTTAGCAAATCAAACGCAAAAGGCATCAAAGTCAAAGGTACTGAAGTGCTATCTAGTGACTCACAGCCTCCACCTGACATTCACCAACCAATGTGGATGTGTCATGTTTTTGTTTACGGATAAAGAAAGTGCGCACGAGAATAAAAGATATCTAAAATATCTTCAAACTATTTTTTTAGGAAAACTATGTTCAAATCTGTATGTAATGCGATTGATCTTGAACGGAATATAAGACAACATAAAGTACACAACAAATTTTTATAGTATCAACAAAAAATTTATTTTATTCGAATTTTATAGACAAATGATTATTTTAGTATTTTATATAATGTGAGACAAAATTGTGTGGTGATTTAGGTAACAAAAAGATAATATTTATCCGGCGAAATTGATGATTAAAATTTCATATAACATAGAAAGCTACCTCAACAAAATTCATATGGATTAAAAATTTGCTGTCACTACAGAAGAAGGGTCTGGTCTTTCCATTAGGACCCTACTGACTCACAGCCTCCACCAGTTAAGATTAATAAATAGTATAGTCATCAATGTTTAGTATCATAGTTTACTCTTCTTCCTAACAAAATACTTACAAGTTACAACATCCACGAAGTAGAAATCTACTTTTTGAAACTTAAATATCATTCATTTATATATTTTTTTTCGTAAAAATACTAAACAAACATTCAATTCATCAGATACAAAACTTCAAACATTTTTGTTAAATGGATATCACCAAGAACTTTATATCATTTTTTTCCTTTCTAAGAATAAATTTAGTGCGATGATTCAGTCTAATTTATATTTAAAGAATATTTATAAATGTACTTGCATTTATCTCTCTCCAAAACCGTAAGGATTTCCATAATTGATAGTGTAATAAACTGGATAATTGGAACTATACTATTCAATTAAAGATAAAAGTGATAGATTAGAACACAATTAAAATTGGTGTTCTTTATACATAAAAAGAATAAAAGAGATATGAGAAGGACTTAAGTCATTAGTTACTCTACAAGAGAGTCCAAAGGGAGAGAGGAGAGAAACTTCATCCTTTCCCATTTATACACGATCACTAGCCACGTGTTTATTTACCTCAATCAATTACATTTTACCAAATGTATTTTGAATCATAACAAAAACTTTATATTATTTATCAATAATTATATATCATTACATTATAATATGAGTGGAGGATATTATCTCAACATTGTTTTTGTTTAACCTCCCTCTCATTTTTATTTTTTTTTGCAGAAACTAAAATGGATTATATTATTAAAAGTCTTGAGATTTCAGCACAAGAAGTGTCAAAACCCCAGCTGAAAGAGTCAAAATACAAGAAATAACAAAGAGTTGGAGCCAAAACAAGCTCAAAAAAAAATAAGAATGCTGCCCTGTTACAAAAATATTCTCAAGCAAGGTAAATGATTCAACCACCATTTCATGTTAAAGGATTTAACCTCCCTCTCATTGCATGTTTGGTATTACAAACTCTTTTGAGGAAGATACGTACGTACCATTTTTAAGTGATTAGACTGATATTCCATGATTTATTTCACATAGAACATTAGTAATAGAGATTTTTCTCAGATACTTGCGTTCTTTGAAATACATACTATTTAAGTATTTACAGTATGCTCCTTGTTTCAGGAAAAAGAAAAAAAAAAGAGTATTTATGCTCCTTGATAGTTTTTTTTATTGAAATAGTTTTCCTAAAGTTTTCATGTAACTCAAAAGTTTTCTCTTACTTAAATGGAACTGCTTTTGTTTGATTTCAGTGCTAGAGAACATAATTTTTATTATAAGAATTAAGAACGTTGAATTGATTTGATAAGTTTAAACGTTCTCGCACACGTAGATTGGTCTAACACATTCCAACGTTCTATACTTTTATTAAAGAAGTATGCTCTCAATTTTTGGAATGTTCAAACTCATTAGGTCGAAATAAACTATCATGTATTAAAGCGAACAAATCTTTTTTTTTTAAGGAGCTAAACAAATCATTTGTGGGGTGATTCATTCCATTTTTAGGGGAGTAAAATAATGACCTGTCCATATTGGAGTGACCCAACCCTTCACAATCCAAATATCACCTTGGTTATTTTTAAATGATCACAAAACTAAATCTACAATGCTGTTTTTTAGTCATAAAATTAATTCATTTCATTTGTCAAAATAGTCACAATACTTGATGAGATATAATAAAAAACTTGGCGACTAGCATGTGACGAAATTGCCGCTCCGGTTAGTAAATGAGCTACATTATTAGTTTGCTTCATAATAAAACTTAACCTAAAGTTTGGTAGATATCTTTATATCTAATCCAAAGGTACATTTGCAAACAAAACTTCCAAAACCCTAAACCTCTTTTTCTTGGCGGCAATTACATAGGTTAAATGACATCACACGGTTTGCTAAGTACAATTAGTGCATATGTTCAAATTCAAATTTCCCCCAAAACACTCCAACTAACCCAATTCATATAAGCCTTCCATCTCCCAACTACACATATTCAATGATGTATATTTCCCATTGAGCAACTACTACCCATACAGCAATTACTAATGCACCTAATCTCTGCCTCCATATAAACGAAACAAATGAGTTCCTTTTTTTTTCTACCCGTATCTCTCACAGCAAGTGTAAAACCATGGGTCACTAATAAAGTCTGCACTCTTATTATTGTTTAGTTATCTTTTGCGTGAATGTTTTCATATATCTGTTTTTTTGTTTGTTTTTGTGCCAGCACCCTTGATTCCAAATCATGTATCTGAGTTGGACAAGATTATCAATGAGTTGCGGTGAAATATAGGACCTATCTCATAGAGTTTGATGTTGAATGAAGATTTATATCCATATGATTGTTGATCTTACATTCAAACAATTCTACCGATTATTCGGTTGGGCTTGACATGTTTGTGGGAAAGCAGATGTTGTTTAAGGTTGAGGTTATGATAATTTGCTTCTTAACTGGCGCAATTATGCCATAAAGAGAGTCGCCGATAACGCTGAAGCTGGGCAAGAATCTACGGAAAAACCCCTTAAGCTCAAAGTTGTCAAGTCTTTTTATTCTTTTTTTTTTTGTCACCGTCTTTCAAGGCTTGTATGAATATTAAGTTTACTTTGTTGTCATCTATGTTGTGCACTATGTTTCCTATCACATGGTTGTGAACTGTGTTATCCTTTTTTTGTATTGAATGGTGCACCAATTTATATCACATGTATTTTGAAATTTTGGCTTCAGTTCAGTTTAATTACATCAGCATTAAACTTAAAAATGATGTATCCGTTGCCCAATTCAAATTGTTAATTAACCATATGAAGGTGAAAAATGTACTCTTTGTTGCAAATGCTATGTTAATCTCTTTGCTTTCTTTGCTTAACTTTTTTAAAAGTTTTGAGAACATACTTTGACCACATGCTTTCCTAACATACATCATCAAAGTTGACAACATGCATCCTTCAAGTTCCATATTGATTCAGTGTGTGCTAATAAGGCATCCGTATGAAAAAGTAATCTAAATTGCATAAAATCTAACCATTGAGAAAATAAAGATTTATTATGTGACATAGTAGGTGTAGATATTGAAAACATTTATTTTGTATGGTGCTCAAGATAAATTGGGACTAAACAACGCTAAAAGAATAGATTAATTAATAAGGTTAACCGTGTCTATACATGCTGTCACGTGGCCATCTCATTACTACTGTTGGTAGCAGTTGCTTCTTAAATTGGTTGCTCATGGCAATTGTAGCATCTATCATACCTTGATAGCGTGAATGTAATAAATAAGCAGGTTGTTCATGTCAATATATAATGCCATATGAGCTTTGAGCTTAGCAAGGTACAAACAAATCCATTACATGAGACAAACGTGAGTGTGGTGTGTGTTACCTATTGTATAGGTATCGCAGGGTAGGAATATATCAGCCTTAAAGTTGCCCAACAATAGGGGAATCATCCATGAAGCTGTTTGTGCATTGTCTAGAAATTTTGCTAATAGATGAAGATGATCTTTATATTAATAGTACTTCGAACGTAGTGTTTAAACAAGTATTCTGTAATTAGAATATATGTACTAAAAAATAATGACATTAAAATTATAAGTTATAATTGAACTATTGAATTTTGCTTTGACCTACTACATTTTGAATGTATATGACCCGTGCGGCAGCACGGGTGGAAAGTCTAGTTGCATTATAGGTTTACAAACATGTAATAAAGCACTAAACTCCAATCTAGTCCTATAGATACTAAGTATAACCCATATTCATAGTGCAAAGCAAAGCTTTTTTCAACCCCGTGTTTTCACCTCCTAAGGAATTGATTGACCAAAATTCCAAGTAATTTGCGCTTGTATAAAATTGCCAATATATCTTTTTTTTTTTTTTGTTTACTAAAAATTGCTCATATATCTCTATAGTGTTTAGGCAAACATAATCAGGTATTTTTTTAATAAAATTGAAAAAAAATTAATTCAGCATTCTTGGGAAAATTGTATCTTTGTGCGTGTATGCACCTAAGCACTATAAATTTGATTTTGCGAACTTACAAGACAGGCACCATAGATAACCAACTTTGCAAACTCACAAAACCGAAATCAACTTTGTATTGACCCACAAAAGCAAGTTTGTCAGATCCAAAAATCACAATCTAAGGTTCTGTAGGGTGTTAGCAGGGCTAAACACACATATGGAGTGAAGTTGAAATTCCTAACTTCTCATTCTGCGGCTAAATAGTACATCAGAAATTCCAAACCAAACACACACTAAATATGAAAGACCCCTCCATTAACCTCTATGTTTTCCACTTTGCTATGTCATCGCTAGATTCTTTCCACAGGTAGGTAGGGTAATAATATAGTTTAAAAAATTTCAAAAAATACGGTAGTATACTGAATAGGTGTACGTGCAACAATACAAATCCATGATGAGTAATTTAGTAGAAATATCTCTTATCGGCTTAAACTCAAACTTTAATTTTTCAATTTTTTTTTGTGAAAAATTCAAATTTATATTTTTATAGGACATAATTAAATATTTAAAAATTGTTAGGATAAAATGTTAATTCCATATACTACCTGGGAGTATGAAATCTTCTAACTTAAGGGGGGTACATGGGAGATAGTATTTGATAATTTAGAAAGCCCATTGAAATACAAATAATTTAACCCGGTCCATTTAGAAGAGTTAAAACGGTACCGTTTTAGTCCCTTATTAGGTTTTCGTTTTCCCTCTCTTCTCTTCTCTTCTCTTCTCTTACCAATTCGTGGTGTTCCGGTCACTCTTTCCGTTTCTCCGTCGTGTCTGTGAGTACTTCTTCTTCACCTTCAACTTCTTAATTTTCACCTCATTGCTGAGAATGTTACTGTGTGGTTAGGGAAAAATTACAGTGAATTTTCTATGCTTTATACGGTGCTTTCTTAAATTCATCGCACTGAAGGGTTGGATAATTCATTTTTAATATAATTTGTTTTTCAAACTTCTTTAATTTCATGTGGGGTTATTTTTAATTTTTTTTTTAGGTTTTGGTTGTTGAAAATTTAAACTTTAATGCTTCAGATTTATTTATTCAGTTCATACATTGCTCTCATGTATCATGCAAAGCAAATTTTGAAGTTTAAAGTAACTTGCAATGATTTTTTGAGTGTTGGTTTATTAAGATTACTCAGCTCTTCACATGAGAAATATAGATTTTTATGGGTGATTGATTATTTTTGCTTCATTATGGGCCTGTTTGGATTAACAGCTTGATAATCACTTATGTGTAAAGTTCACATAATCTATTTCTATAGAACAGCATAAAATAAAGTTAAATTGTTTTTGTAAAAGCTGCAAGTTGTTTTTACTTTTTGTAAGCTATATTAGAGAACTTATGAAAATAAGCTGAAAAAATTGTCATAAGCTGTTTTCGTATGTTCTTCCAAATAGTCTAACAAAACTTATGCCAGTAAGTAGATAAACTCAAATAAGCCAATCCAGCAGGCCCTACATGCTCTGATTTTTCGTCCTTGACATGAAAATAATATGAATTCCATTTGGGTACGGACTCACATTTTCCCCCTTATTCAACTGGTCTTCGTTGTAGAAATTATGGATTGTAGACTGGCCCGGCCCAGCAAGTATAATTTACGGCCCTAAATTTGAAACCCTAAACAAGCTGGCTGCTTGTATATCCTTCTCTACTTTGTAATTTTCCTGAGCTTATTCTTGGTGTTCATCATCCAAAATCATCATCCTAGTAGTAACTATCTGTTCCATTTTGACATCGTAGGGAGATGGTGAGACTCACTGCTGACCTGATCTGGAAAAGTCCTCATTTCTTCAATACCATCAAAGAGCGTGAGTTAGATCTGAGAGGCAACAAAATATCTGTAATCGAAAATTTAGGTGCCACAGAGGTGAATATTCTTATCTTCTTGTATTCCTTTTAACTACTTCTGTTGTGTTGAGCTTTCTTTTGATTTGATTTGAAAGAATTTATTATGACTCTAGGCTTCAGATAAATAATTTTGATAGATTTCATCTTGTCTTGATGAGCCTACTTGATATGTTCATGAATTTGAGTTCCTTTGTAATCGATTCTTTGCAGGACCAATTTGACACAGTAGATTTATCCGACAATGAGATTGTCAAATTGGAAAACTTACCAAATCTTAACCGATTGGGTACACTACTCATTAACAACAACAGGATTACTAGAATTAATCCTAATATTGGAGGTATGATTTGAACCTTGAACTGTATTAACCCATCTTGCTTCTAGCTGCTGTAAGCAACAAGCTGTGTAACTCTACCTTACTATGGCGTTTGTATTGCAGAGTTCCTGCCGAATTTACACACACTAGTTCTCACAAACAACAGGATTGTAAACTTAGTAGAAATTGATCCTTTGACATCCCTTCCAAAGCTGCAGTTCCTTAGTCTTCTTGACAACAATATTACAAAAAAAGTGAATTATAGGCTTTATGTTATCCACAAGCTGAAATCCCTCCGAGTTTTGGACTTCAAGAAAGTGAAAGATAAGGTAAGGATTTCTTTACCACTACCCATATTTATCTTTTCTTTGGTTTGTTGTTTGAAATATGAAAGTCTGATTTGAATGAATATATTGGCATTTTAAAACATACCATTGGCTCTTAATAGCAAGACCAGGTTGTGGACATTTTACTGCATATAACCGTAGACGATGGACTGATTTTTTACTAGGCTGTCTTAGCCCTTGTTTTGCTCAGCTTTGATAGACTTAATGATTTGAAATGAAAACCAGATATTGCGTGCATATAACTGTAGACGATGGACTGATTTTTTACTGCCTTAGTCTTTGTTTTACTTGGCTTTGATACTCGGCATAATTTGAAAATGCAAATCAGATCTTGGGTGCAAATATTTTTTTTTTCTTAAAATTATATTTGTGGATGCAAGAAGAGTTTGTTTCATTACATTATTAGAGATTACAATGCAAAAAATAAATAAATTGAAAATGGTGGTATATTATTGAATTTTTTCTTGTTATCAATCACACATCCTCTTCATCTGTACTTCCTGTAGGAACGTTTAGAAGCGAAAAACTTGTTTGAATCAAAGGAAGCTATAGAAGAAGCTCAAAACACACCAGCGCCTGTTGAAACTCCAGATGTTTCAGAAGCTACGGAGGAACAACAGACACCCAAAGTGACTGCTCCTACTCCAGAGCAAATTATTGCTATTAAGGTACAATTACAAGTGCCATACACCTTGTGTTCAATTCAGAATGAACAAATAATCTGTGTATTTTCATTTTTTATGCATTTTTGTTTGTAGCTTAAAAGTTGTAGACTTGTTGTAGACGAGGAGATTACTTGCTTGCTTTAATCCTTTAACCCATAACTTCAGCATGTGTCCAATACAGCACATATACGATGATATAGGAAACTTTTGCATAATAAACTAGTCACTAGTGTTGTTTAATGGAGGCCATGGTGCTTCCATTCTGCCTTGGAATGGCGGAATTTTCTCCAACCACCATGAGCAATTTGTAAACGGAGGCCTGCCATGGTGGTGCAATGGCATGTTCCACCATCCACCATTGATAACACTGGTATGGTAGTCACCTTAAGGTGCAGCAGCAAGGAGTCTAAACTATATCTTGTGATAGTACAGACAAACAAGCCATATCTCATTTGTGTCAAACCTATCAAATATCAGTGTCCAAACAAAAGGCTTGGCCTGAAGTACCTATTATTCTATTTTTAATCCTTGCTACTTCAATTCTTGTTGCTCAGATGAATATAACTGGTTATTCATCAATCATTAAATGAAAAAAAAATCCGTCCAGTTAGTCTTGCTGTGTTCCTTTCTGTAAATTCAATGGATATCCATTAAACTGATAATGAATTTAGTCAGGTCTCAACTATAAAACACATCACAAGAGCTTTAGAATTATCCATTAAACTGATAATGAATTTAGTCAGGTCTTAACTATAAAACACATTGCAAGAGCTTTATAATTATCTGCATTTGAGGGTGGCTTATTTTGATAGCGTAACTCATTATCCTATAAGTTGGAATTATGCTATAAGATGGGTATGCTTTCTGTTCCACTGGCCCATTTGATTAATTCTTTATTGGTTGGCAGTGAAAAATTTTAAAATTTGTGAGAAAAGTGAGAGTAGAGTAAGATAGATAAAACTGATAATTTGAGAATCTGAAATTGAAGTTTTATTGATCTGAGAAAGTCAGTGGTTAAACTATGATGAGTCAATTAGAGACTCAAACTATTGTGACAAATGTAACTTTCTCTTTTTAGTTAAGTACCAATCTAACCAATATGAAAGCTATAACTAACAGCAGTAGGGCATACTGGAACCTTCCTATTATAGTCAGCCATACATAGTATATAACTATGTGTAAGCAGATTCTTTTGAAATTATATTATGTGCCTGTTTGATATTTTCTTTAGCTAAGGAATCACCTTATTCTGGATTATAGCAAAATGGCCATCTTACTGAACTATTGTTACCATCTTTTAGAGGGGGGTACATGAAACAACTATTTGTGAGTTACCCTGTGGTTTTACATGTTTCTTTTGCGTGCAGGCTGCCATTGTTAGTTCACAGACTCTTGAAGAGGTCGCTAGACTTGAAAAGGTACTTGCTTTTCTAAGTTAGATAATCATTCATTTCTGGTATCTTAAGTATTGTTTTTGTTTTACTCATGCATAACATAATGTTGAAATTACTTTACATTTCATTTATGACTATTGACCTCTTACTAGACTAATGGGAGGCTCTCCTATGAAGTTGTGTATCATTGGATTTCAAAATTGAAAAACATAAACTCCGTTTTACTGTCAGCATATGTTGGCTGAGATAGATTATGAAAACTTGGATTGTTTTCCGTACGGGGAGGATGGGATTTGGGTTATCATACATTGAATCTGGTGGTTTGGGATGTCTGGGGGAAAAGTTGAGATTCATGCTACTAGTTTCTGAGCTTTGTTATGACATTTGCTTGACTATTTTATTGTATCTTCCTAGTATAGATTTGTTATATATTACCAAAATAACTGATGATATGTCATCTAATCGGGTTTGATGTTAACAGGCACTGAAGTCTGGCCAACTTCCTGCAGATCTTAAAAGCTTGACTGATAATATAATGATTGATAATGTCAATGAAAAACAAGATGTGGTTCCTGATGAATCTAAAGATACACAAGAGCAGAGTAATACTGATTCTACTGCAATGGAACAGGTATGTGTCATACTTTTCCTTGTGTTACTCAAGCTTTTCTTGTGAATCTCTGATAAATTAACCATCATCATTCCTCCATGATATGTAATTATACTTGCTCACAACTAATTGGACTGCCTACATTTGTGCCTTCATCACACATCTTTTTTTAACATGTTAGCAGGTGCTGCCCAACATACCCAACCATTATTTTATTACGATTTTAGCCAATAATTACAATTAACTAAGCATAGATCCTAGATCCTACCTACTCTCATCCTTGGCCTTGACGTAATGAGATCCATTATAGGAGAATTAAATGCAACAAGAACTGATCATACAATTGTGTATGAATTGTTTAGGATCATATATGCTCTGCTTGTTTGTGTTCTTGTCTTATCCTCATGTTAGCAATAATGTATCTGATGGTTTCATTACATTCTTTTTGCAGGACTAGAGTGAGGAGCATTGTGGGTGCACTTTAATGTCGGGTTATTGAATCAAAGCATTGGTTATTTTTCATGAAGTGTACTTCTCTTTTCTTAGATGGTTTAGAATTGGGGGTTTCAATTCCCCTCTTGGAGAATAGCTGCTGTTGTCGTAAACATGTGTATTAAATTTAATTGTCTTTACAACTTGAATGAATTGTTAGGCCCTTTTTGGCCCCTAGCCAGGAATTTTTAGTGTACGATAAGTATGAAACATTCTTCAAACTAATACGACATAGTCAATTATTTGGTTGCATCCATGTTCTTGGTATAAAGAGATGCAGACTTGGTCCTTCTTTTCTAACTGTTGTCTATGAATAGAAATATAATGTCACAGAATTGCCATTAACATGAAGAATTGACGTAAAAATATTAAGTGGTGAAAATAATTGTAGAGTTTGCTGAGGCTGAAACTTGGTATGTCTACACCTTCAAGGCAACTTGATCAGATAAGTTCAACGAATAGGAACGAATTCAATCTGGAAAACAACTTGGCTACATTTTCTCTAATTCAACGTCCAAACCAACATAGTGAAACAGGTCCCAAATCAAAGATCCACATACTAGAGTCCATACTTCATAGCAAACACATGTACTCCGTTTGTTATTTGTAAAATCTCTTAAGAACTTTTAAGCATATTAAGAAAAATTAACAGTGTAACTAAGCAACTTTTTGAAAGATTATTATAATTACGGAAATACAGAGCAAGGGTCATGCTAACATGTACCTTAAAGGCACACGTTAAAAATAAATTTGTAGAAATAAATTGGTAGAATTTCTTTGTAAAAAAAATAAAATTGGTAGAATTTCCAATATCTTTCATATACTAACAGTGGACATGTTAGCATTTTTCTATAGTGTTAAAATTGTATGTTAGCATTTTTCAATAGTGTTAAAATTGTTACTACTCTGAAGTAAAATATAAGCAAAAATAAAAGTTGAAAAGTTAATGTGTTTAAGTAAAAAAAAACTTTTATTTATTTATACTTCATTTCAAAGTATTTAACTTATATTTCATTTTGAAGTATTCATTATCTTTATGAATCTTCATATGCTGACTCGTAGAGATTCAATACTTTTCAAAGAGTCTTCTTAAGTACGTGAATGACATTTCTCGAATTTTTTTTTTTTTAATGTAAAATAAATTTCATTCATTTAAAGGTAAAATAGCAAACCTATAGCCAAAAGGATGATGAGTTGGGACATTTCCCATCCATATTTTAAGATCATTACAGGTGATTAAGATAGCTAGATACATAGAACTATCAAAAGGTACTTCTCTCTTCTCTAAAAAATAAAAAAAAAGGATACTAAAACCACACATGATCAAAGATCAACAATAAGTAAAATTTTAAGTGCATTGGATGAGAAAAGTTCTAAAATCTTGACCTTTAAAAATTTATTGTTTACGTCACATCACCTTTTAGATTAAGCTAACGGATAGTAAAAAGTAGGGGGCATTTATTTACTTTGAAAATAAATAAGAAATTAGTCACAAATGACAATAGTCGTGTTTAAGATCATCTGAATTCTCCTCAGCTAAATAAAGGTTATGCGAATGCAAAACTGATGAATGTGTAAAAAAATATCTCAAGTCTACTAAAGAATGAAACTTGTTAATTTGAAATTTTACCGTGTTCCATATTTATAATGCCATAATTGAACTCGTGTTCCATGTTTATGTTTATAACGTCAAATATAAGCATTGTTTGCCTATAAATTCCACACTTGTACATATTTCAGAATACACACAATCAATAAAAATACTTCAAATTTTTTTCTTATTACTTTTTGTTATTTCGCTTTAATATTTTTTATTTTTTGTTACAATCTTTTTGTAAAAGAAATAGATTTTTTTTCCCCTATATGAGAGTTACAATCTATAGGCTAAAAACTTATCATTCTTTTTGTATATTATGGTACTGTCATTTTAAATTTCGAAAGTGGATTAGAAATTTAAGGTTTGGTTTAATCCCGTAAATTTTAAGGAAAATAGGATCTGATAATCTGAAATTCAATCACTAGATAAGTAAAACTAAGTATTCTTTAAATTCGAGATCAAATTTTAATATTCATGATTGATAATTTAATTTTAAATTTTATTCTAGAATTGACGATTTTACTATTAATTTAGAAAATTTTGTGTTAATTTTTTTTTTAAGATAAATTAACCCCCAAAATTTTGTGTTAAAAATAATAACTAAAGAAAAAATAAAAGAAATTAAAATATCATTAAGTTCAAATTAAAAAAAATATTAGTTTTTTTTAAGGAAAAATGAATATTAGTTAGGGTCATGTTAACTTGTGCCCTTAAGACACATGTTAAACATTAAATTCTTGCCACTAATGGTAAGTATTAATTGAAAAAAATTAATATTAGATTTTTTTAGCAATAAATTAACGCAATTTCTGAAGCATAATTTCTATTAGTGGAATCCTTAACATGTGCCCTAAAGGCGCAAATTAACATTTCCCTATTAATTAAATCATACACAATTGATTTTTCCTCATTCTCATTCTCATGTATTAAATATGATTCTCATGTTAATCACTAAAAACTGTAAAAACACTCAAAGATAATTGTAACAAAAATATGAGAAGGGAAAAACTGAATTAATTGAACCAACAAAGTACAGGCTTGTGTAGCCTTTTACATAGGAATTAAAATAACCACCCACTACCACATCCTAAAACGTGGAGCACACTAACTGAAACAAAATACTGATTAAACAACTCAAAGTTACTGCTCCCTACTAATAAGGATTTATTCAAAACAGAAAATTACTAATTAAAATTCAACATTTCCTCCCTTAAACTGAAGGTCCTGCAGCAGCAGACATCAGTTTACAGCTGAGAGAATTTCACCAACCAACTTTCAAGCATCACGAACAACTTCCTTTCTTGAACGAACTCCTAACATGCTACGAAGCTTCTCAAACACTGCGGTCTTGAGAGGTTTTGTCATTATATCTGCAATTTGTTCCTCACTTCTGCAATAGATAACATCAATAACACCATCCTTGCACAAATCATGCAAGAAGTGAAATCTAACATCTATATGTTTGCTCCTCCCGTGTAGAACATAATTTTTTGACAGCTTAATGGTAGAGACATTATCACAAAATACTGGTGTGGGATCTTCTTCATCATATCCAAGCTCTCTAATTAGCCTTCTCAACCAAATGGCTTGGCAAGCACATGATGTAGCTGCAATAAACTCAGCTTCAGTAGTAGACAAAGTAACTATTGGTTGTTTTTTGGATGACCATGAAATTGCACCTGAGCCCATCATGAAGACATATCCAGATGTGCTTTTCCTGTCATCTTCATCTCCAGCATAGTCACTGTCGCTGAATCCAAACAAACCCTTTTCCTCTCCCTTTTTATAGAACACTCCAAAATCACTAGTTCCTTTCAAGTACCTGAAAATTCTTTTAGCTTCTAGGAGGTGTAACTTTGTTGGATTCTCCATATACCGACTGATAAGGCTAACAACATGCATTATATCTGGTCTGGTTGAAGTTAGATACATCAAACTTCCAACAATTTGCTTATAGAGAGTGGAATCTACCTTCTTCCCATTAAAATCCCTTTTTAGCTTAAAATCTGCAGAAGTAGGAGTGCAGACTGCATTGCAATCCTCCATTTGGAACCTGCTCAAAATCTCCAAAACATACTTCTTTTGTGACATAAAAATACCAACAATTGATTGTACTACCTCAAGGCCAAGAAAATAGTACATCAGACCCAAATCTGTCATATCAAATTCAGTCATCATAGAAGCTTTAAATTCATCAATCATGACTTTATCATTACCAGTGAAGATCAAGTCATCAACATATAAGCATACTACAAGCATTTTTTCACCATCTGCAAGCTTAATGAAAAGTGTGTGCTCATATGGACATTTATGAAAGCCATCTCTAATGAAATAAGACTCTATACGACTATACCAAGCTCGTGGTGCTTGTTTTAGTCCGTATAGCGCCTTCTTTAACTTGTAAACTTTCTTCTCATTCCCTTGCCTTTCATATCCCAATGGCTGCTCAACATAGACATCTTCTTGTAATTCACCATGTAAAAAAGCCGACTTAACATCAAATTGATAAATAGACCACAAATTTTGAGCTGCGACTGAAATAACCAATCTAATTGTGTCAAGGCGAGCCACCAGAGCAAATACCTCTTTATAATCGACCCCGTATTCCTGCTTATAGCCTTTAACTACTAGTCGAGCCTTGTATTTATCCACCTTACCATCTGCATTGAGCTTTGTCTTATACACCCACTTTACTCCAATAGATTTCTGCCCCTTTGGTAGATTTGTTAATTCCCATGTGTTGTTTTTCTCTATTGCTTCAATCTCCTCATTCATGGCCTTCTGCCACTTCGACTCTTTGATGGCATCATGAAAAGCAATAGGATCATGGTCTGAGAACAAAGCAAAATGAGAAACTGGATCATCAATTTGATTAACTCCACTAATCACATAATCTTGCATCCATGTTGGCCTTGTTCTTGTACGTTGGAGTCTAGATTCATTTGAAACTACATCTTCCACTTCCACTTGTGAATTTGGTGAGGGAGCAGATGGTGAACCTGTGATAATAGAACTTGAAGGTTGTGAATTTGGTGAGGGAGCAGATGAAGAACCTGTGATAACAGAACTTGAAGGTTGATCATGTTTTTCTTCTTCAACTTCATCATCATTAACTGAAATGTACTCTCCGGTGCTATTAACATTCCACTTCCATGTTTTGCTTTCATCAAATACCACATCTCGACTAATTATTATTTTTTGTGTGATCGGGTTGTATAATCGATAAGCTTTTGAATGCTCGCTTACACCAAGAAATATACATTTTTCGGCTTTAGCATCAAGCTTCTTCCTCTTTTCATCAGGAACATGGGCAAAGGCTATACAACCAAAAACTTTGAAGTAATCCACGACTGGATTGTTTTCTTTCCAAGCTTCTTCAGGTGTCATGTTCTTCACTGCCAATGTTGGACTTCTATTCAATATGTGGATGCTCCAATTAACAGCCTCAGGCCAAAAACATTTTGGAATTGCTTTTCTAGACAACATGCTTCGGACCATGTTTAGAATTGTGCGATTCTTTCTTTCACAAACCCCATTCTGTTGTGGTGTATAAGCTGCAGTTAATTGTCTTCGGATGCCGTTCGTCTGAAAAAAGTTAGAAAATTCTTGTGAGTTGAATTCTCCACCACGATCCGTTCGCAACACCTTAATTGCTCTACCAATCTCATTCTCAACCAAAGCTTTGAAGCTTTTAAAGGCAGAAAAAGCTTCTGACTTTTCCGGCAAGAAGTAAACCCATGTTCTCCTACTATAATCATCAATAAAGCTAATAAAATACCTCTTGCTTCCATTTGAAGTTGGACTTATAGGTCCACAAAGGTCTGAGTGAACCAACTCTAGAGGTTGTTTAGCTCTCCATGATTTTCCCTTTGGAAAGGAATCACGTTTTTGTTTGCCAATAGCACAGTCTTCACAAACCTGTGAGGGAGTAGTGATTTGAGGAAGCCCTGTTACCATTCCTTTTTGTTGCAAAGTCTTCAGCCCATTAAAATTGAGATGTCCATATCGAAGGTGCCACAACCAAGCAATGTCTTTCACCTTCGCAGCAAAGTAAGTCTGAAAATCTGCACCATCACCTACAATGATTGGAAACATTCTATTTCCCGTCATGTGAACACAAGATATCACTCCTCTATCTGTGTCTTTGATAATGCATGTTCCACTTTTAATGGTGATCTCATACCCCTTCTCCTGAAGTTGGCCCAAGCTAATCAAGTTACTTTTCAATTCCGGAACATAGAATACATCACAAATTTTTTCAACAACATCATTTTTCAAATGGACATTTACACTCCCTTTTCCCATGACAGCAACAGTTGAGTTGTCTCCAAACTTCACAATATCTCTAAATGATTCATCCAACTCAGAGAATAGAGACTTATTGCCACACATATGGTTACTGCAACATGAGTCTAGGTACCACATATTATTATATTTTTCTTCCTTGTTATGGCATGCCATCAATAAGGTTGTTTCTTCTTCTTCTATCATAGCATAGTTTGATTTTTCTCCCTGACCTCTAAAGAAATTAGGACACTCTGACCTGTAATGGCCATAGTGATGGCAATTGAAGCATTCAATGTGGGATTTATAAAACCTTGATCCTTGACCACGTGCTCGGCCTCTAGAATAAGAATTGAATCTGCCTCTGCCTCTTCCTTGACCACGTCCTACACCTTCAAAAGCAACTGGACCATTTGTGGAGGCCTTCAAAGCTTTCTCTTCACTTGCAGACTCATGATTATTAATTCTTTGCTCACGAACCAGCAACGAACTTTTAAGTTCATCAATGGAAAGTTTATCAATGTCATGCGATTCCTCAATCGAACAGACTACATAATCAAATTTTGAAGTCATTGATCGTAGAATTTTTTCAACAATAGTAACATCTTGTAGTTTCTCGCCATGGATACGCATATTGTTTGCAATTGCCATTGTCCTTGCAAAATAGTCACTTACCGACTCTCCCATCTTCATATGAAGAATCTCAAAATCTCTTCGAAGGGCTTGAAGTTGTGCACGCTTCACTTTTGCTGTCCCTTGATATTTGAGTTTCATTGAATCCCAAATTTGCTTGCTGGTGTCTTTCTGAAGAATAGTTTCCAAGACTGTACGATCAATAGCCTGGAATAAATAATTTTTCACCTTCAAGTCCTTCAATTTTTGTTCTTCCCGTTGCTTCTCCTGAGCGGCTGTCAACACCGTTCCTTCTGGATAAATTGTGATGCCAACTTCAACTAATGGCCAGTACTCTTTCGATCGCAAAAAATTTTCCATCAACATAGCCCAATGGTCATGGTGACCATCAAAGCGTGGAATTGCTGGTTGCACAAAGTTGCTATTTTCATATGCCATTTGCTACGGCAAGAAAGCTGCTGCTTCAATCTCTATCAGACCCAGGGTAGGCTCCTGATACCAAATGTAAAAACACTCACAGATAATTGTAACAAAAATATGAGAAGAGAAAAACTGAATTAATTGAACCAACAAAGTGCAGGCTTGTGTAGCCTTTTACATAGGAATTAAAATAACCACCCACTACCACATCCTAAAACGTGGAGCACACTAACTGAAACAAAATACTGATTAAACAACTCAAAGTTACTGCTCCCTACTAATAAGGATTTACTCAAAACAGAAAATTACTAATTAAAATTCAACAAAAACACACTCAACTAACTAACTACACATATGGTATAACCAATATATTTTTCTTAATAAAATCTACTATCCCGATTATTCATGTATTCAATATGACTATTGTAGTCATGCTTGTTATGTTGTAATGAATACTCCCTTCAATCCTTTTTATAAAAAATAAAACCTCTAAATCATCGTAACATAGGAAACATCTTGAAATTTCATTTAAGATTTAAATATGTGTTTCGTCCTTGCAATTAGATGTTATTTAAAAATTTGTTCCTGTAATCGTTAATCCTTGCAAATTACTCTTGCAAAAATTAATCATTTAAAATTTCATCTCTCATCTCATCCAATCACTGTCACGTCACTGATTAGCTGACGTTGCACTATTAATTGGCCAAAAAGATGGGTGGGTCAGGAAAAAGACACGTGAAATGACAAAAATACCCCTCCTTCTTCCTCTTCCTTTCTTTTCTTGGCCAAAATGACGAAATACCTGACTCATTTTTCATTACCTCTCTTTCTTGTTGTTCTCTCTTTTCTCTATTTTTTCACCCATAACATTCAATTCATCGTTACTAATAATAAATCTCTACACACGGCCCCATCCATTTCACGAATTTGATTCCGGCATCGGCAAACATGATTCCTCGCGAAAAGAAAGGGGTTTTAAGGAAGTGAAGTGATAAGGAGTGTTGATTATCAAACCGTGAACTGTTGATTATTGTTGTTTTGTGCGATTGATTTTTGTTCAATTTCTTCAATCTGGGTTATGTTGTTGTTTCGTTTTCTGGCGTACATGAAGAAGGTTGTTGATTCTGGGTTTGCGACATGGTGTGGTGGCGACGGCGATGACCGACGACTGCCACAACGTTTCCGTTCTCAGTCGTCTTCATTTCCGGGTTCGTTGGGTTTTCCGGCCAGAGCGTGTTTACAGGTTCGTTCGTTTGATTTGGTGGTGATTTTCTGAGATCCATGAATTTTTCTTGTGAAAAGAGGATTTGGTATTGACGATGAAGGTTTTGAGTGATTTTTCTGGGGGGTTAAGCATGAATGAGAAGAACAAACCCAGAATATAATAAAGTTTTGAATATAATAAAAGATTTTCTGAGTTCCATGAATTGTTCTTGTTTTGTTGCTAACATCTTGTACTCTTTTGTATCTAATAAAGCTTTGAACTAAAACACCAGACCTCTTGAGTCTGATTTCTGCAGGTTTTGCTTTAATGTATTTTTACTTATCAAGACAAATTGTTATTGATTTTGAATCTGAAAGATATAAGCCGCTAGTAATGATAATATGCTTCTTGTTTTTAATGATTTTGAAAGATATAACCGCTTTTTTTTTAAAGAAGAGAAGTGAAGGTGGTGTCGTGATGCAGAGAAGAAAAGAGGACTGAAGGTTTCGAGAAGATGACATCAGGGGTATTTTTGCCTTTTTCACGTCATTTTGCTAATTTGATGACGTGGCAGTCATTAAGTGGATTAAGTGATGAAATTTTAAATGATTAAATTTTACAAGGATTAACGATTACATGACCAATTTTTAAATGACCCTAATTACAGGAACAAAACACATATTAAAGCCTTCATTTAATATTCATATAAATTTATTTTTTTCCGTAAATATTCTTATATTAATTACTCTTCATTCCATGTATTTACTTACTGTGAACATTATCTTTGTAATAAATAAAAACAAAAATGAAATTAAACATCCAACACATTTAAAAATTGGTTCATGTTAATAAAAAATAACATTTTTTATTCTTATAAAAAAGACTAGAAGGAATAGTATATGCATTAGAAATAAATAAATAAATGATTGAAAGTTTTAATCAATATTTTTTTTAGGAAAATCCATGTTATATTTACTAGTGGAAAGACGGACATTCACATGTCTTTCTTTCCACTATTTTTATTCCGTTAACATTTATAAGTTATGAAGAGCTTTTTTTTTATGAAACATATTCTTTCATTCACATGTCTTTTTTTTGAAACATATTCTTTTACATATAGTATAGACGGGGTTAAATCTCATTAAACAGCTTTTGAAGCCTTAAGTTGCATCCTCTGATGAACGACAATTTCTGGTGATTTTTAGCTTCTGATAAACTTGCTTCTGATGATGTCATCATTTCAGGAGCACTTTGTCTTCAGGAGCGCCTTATCTTCAGGAGCAGTTTTCTTCAGACGCTTTAAGCTTTCTTTTTGTTGATTCCTTTGCTCTTTATTGTTCTTCTAAGACCTTTTTAAGATGACAATATTTTGTCTATAATCATGTACACTTGAACAAATATAGCATATACAATTGACAATTTTTAATACCTTATTATCATCAAAACTCTTAAGGGTTAATGTCAAACACATTTTTTTTCCAACATTTTCTATTTCAGTACAATTTTTCTATTTATTGCAACAATTTAAATTGGAAATGAAAAATATATTTACATGTAGACACAGAAAACACGACAATGAATGAAATAGAAAAAGAATAAATATTGGTAGACACCATTGATGTGTACACCCCTTTGTACTACTCTAAAAAAATTCAGTTAACCAAATATATGTGTGTGTGACCACTATTTAGAAGCTGAAAAATGTGGTCACGCAACTAAATTGTGCGCGACCACTATTTTTCCACTTAGTCAACCAAATAAATTCTGAAAAAATAGTGGTCACGCAACTAAGAAAATGTGGCCACACAGACCATATATTTGGTTAACTAAATTTTTTTAGAGTGGTATAAAGAATGTGCATATTAAGGGTATCTACCTATCATTGTTGATAGAAAAAATTATGTATGACCGTGGAGGCATGAGATTTCTTCAGTTTCTTTAGGTGACATTCGACATCATCTTCATCAGTTTACAAATATGCCAGGGTTGCCTAGAGATTCTCATTCATTTTTAAGACTTATTTGGTTTGTTACTGTTTGGATTATTTGGAAGGAAAGGAATATCCAAGCATTCCAAAATACGGCGTCTTCTCCTTCTGTTTTAGCTGAAAAGTTTAAATTGCATTCTTTCTTATGGCTGAAATCGAAAACGCCAAATTTTAGCTATAGATTTGGCTTAATTTGACTTTTGGTCCCCTAACTAATTTGATGTTTTCATTTTGGTCCCATAACTTCTAAAATCAACGTTTCGGTCCCTTACAAATGTCACCGTTGGTCAAATTGATCCCCTCCGTTATTTTTTTAATGTCTAAACTTTTTGATGTAATTTTAACCATCCGATTGCATGTCCATTGTAGTTAATAGTGTACCTTCATCACGTAACTTTTTCACTTTTCTCTCTCTTTCTCTTTTGTGTGTTTTTACGGTTTCAAAAAAAAAAAAAAACACACCACAATAATCCTTTTCCATCTCTCAATCTTCATCACCTTCCATCCATCTTCATACCTTTAAACCCAGAAAAATAAAAAATCAAATTCTTTTCAATCTTCATCTCTTCTTCTTCTTCTTCTTCCAAAACCCATAAATCTCAAAATTACTTAATTTTAAACTTACAAATTCATAAATTAATCAACACAACAACACATAATCTCATCATAGCCAAGAAGAATTCGGACGTGGGTTCCATCACCAACATAAGCGAAACTGATTTGTGCAACACACCACCACAACAACACAAAAACAGGAAGGAGGAATAAGAATTCAGATTCCATAATTCTGAATTCTCCAAGCGGCGCAAATAACAGCTTCAAGTGTTCCTTGTTCACCGACATCGATAAACTCGCAACAACCGTCAACAGCGTGGCCACCGAAGCTAACGGCGTGATTCTTCTGACATTCTCGGTACCTCATCGTCGAAACAAAACCGCCGTTGCCATTACCTTTCCTTCTGTCAACTACGACGGTGAGTTTTGAACTTGAAGTTGAATTACCAAGTCAGTCATAACTCGTTGGCACTGGTGTTTGTGTTTTTGGAATCTCCATCTCCTCTTCTTGTTCCGCTTATTCATCAAATTCCATTTCACTCTTTCAAACAATTGTTTTTATTTTTTATTTTTTTTTCTATGTTTTTATTTATGGTTAAGTGTTGTAGCTTGGGAAATTGAGAGAGAGAGGAGAATGAAGATATGAGTTTGTTTCTTCTTGTTGGCATCATCGACGTTCAAGATATCTAATAGTATGCTGTACAGATGTGCCGGTGCCGCGAGGATCTCGCAGGACCTTCGTCAGGGCTCGACGCGGTGGAGGAGGAAAATAAGATTTGGGTCATCACACTTGTTGTCATAATAAGATTTGGGTTTAAATGAGTATAAGTGTTCTAGGTTTAATTGAGCATGAAGATGAATAAAGATGGATGAAGATGAAGAAATAGAAGGAAGAAGATGAAGATGAAGAAAAGAAAAGAAAAATTATGTGATGATGGTTCATTAGTGGATTCAATGGTCTTGCATAATCTAAAGGGTTTATTTTGTTTTAAAATGATCTAAGAGCTAAGATTAAATAAATTAATAAGGTCTATGGTAGACCACTTACCATGTCGGTCCACCTTAGACATTTGATGTTAAAATTAACGGAATATGACTAATTTGACTAACGGAGACATTTGTAAGGGACCAAAACGTTGATTTTAAAAGTTATGGGACTAAAATAAAAACAACAAATTAGTTAGGGGACGAAAAGTCCAATTAAGCCTATAGATTTCATGACTGGTGGAAACACCTTTTTCTTTGTATGGGGATCACCATCTAAGTTGTTTTCATTCTTGGTGGGTGTTTGTTTATCCACCGAGTCCGTGAGTTTGTAAACTTACATATTCTTGGTTGGTTCATTCCTTGCATGACTTGTGCAGGTGAATCAATTTTGTTGGTTATATCATTTTAGTTTGTTAAAAAAAAAAAGTCAAAGACTAAATTATATTTTAGATACCTTATTTTTATTTTCTAATATATAATATATGCAAAATGTTTATGGATCTTGTAATAAAATGAAAACAACAAAAACTAAAGAATATTGCTATGATTAATATTCGAATTTTTTTGGTTACATGAGATAATGATATACATTTGCAATTAACAGCAAATTCGAAATGGTTGATAGCTTCTATCTATCCTTCAACTCTGAAATTTTTGATGCCTTTTGCACATCAATTGAATTGTTGTCAGGAAATCGATTTTAAATTTGGTTATAATGATTGTTTTAATCATTAATGCAATGCGGAGAGTTTACAAAAGATATATTCAATTAATGTTTTTGACATAAAAACTGCTTGCATGAAGCCTGATTTTGACTGGTGCTAAGATAATTCCAGAAGTTAGAAAGATGTTTAACAACAGGCTTGTTAGGTTCCTTCAAAAAAAAAAAAACAGGCTTGTTAGGTTTTTAGCATTAACTCGTGAGGCTAACATTCCATTTGGGAATTCAGCTGAAGCAGGGAGTAATGTTTTTGGTGAAGTTGTTCACCCTCAGCTAGCTAAGTTCCGATAAGTCTTGATGCTCAGCCAGCAATGTTTTTGTAAATTTTTCAAAATACACACATTCAATTAAACGACTTATTTTCACAATTTTATCTTATTTAAATTATTTTAGAGATCTTTTAACTTATTTAATTGCAATAAGTTGTTCTTTTTAGATTTTTCTTAACGTAAATTATTCAACGTTTAAAAATTATAATTAAATGACTAACTTTTTTTAATAAATTTAAATGACTAACTTGTTACCAACTTGTTATAATTAAATTAATTAAAGGATCTCTGATTTAATTTAATCTTTAAGCTTTTATCTTTCTATCTTGCTTTACTTTTTTGCATTTTTAGTTGAGTAGCTCACAAAATCAGTCAAGATTATACTTAACATTCTTTGAAGCAGTTCACGAACAAACTTAATGTCTCCGTGAGCATAGCTCTGTTGGCAGGACTAGGTTCGAACCCCAGACACCCCACTTGTTCACCTTAAAACGTGAATTATAGCCACTAGACTATTTGACAAAAAAATAATAATTAATTTTTTAGCGTGTAATCGCTTGAAGAAAAATTAATCGCATCTCTCACAAGAATCGCAATCGCAATAAGATTTTTTTTTTTTTTTGCGGTGGTCGGGATTCGAACTCCAAACCTTGTATATAATATGTATTGTTCCTACCAACTGAGCTAAGCTCACGACCGCAATAAGAGTTATTGACAGGTACTTCAACTAACTATCAAGGTGGATAATTGTATTTAAGCATAAAACTAGACTAACTAAGAATAAAATTATATAAAAATGATGAAAAATAAAATATTTGTGTAAAAGAATGACAGTGTGTAGAAAATGAAAGAAGTGGTCACATAAACATTATACAAAGGTTTATTAATGTCGACTGCTTCCCTAAAGTTAATAATATCAAGGCACGTTGTCAGCACTGCTTATCAAATTACAGATATCTGAACATTCTACCAAACTGCACACAAAATTACATAAGGTGAGCATCAATTGAAAGTGATAATAACTTGATACTTTTTTTTGGTGCATACAATAACCATAGTCAAGCAAACCACGTTCGTGTATCAAATATTCTAAGTTTGAATTCAGCAAGTTAAAAAATTAGTTGTACGTATGCTAATAATCCAAATTACCCAACCGATTTGAATTGTTTAATTGTGTATCTCTTTTTCTTCTAACGTAGTGCCAAAAGACCTTTCACTTAGTAGGAGAGACTAGGGGCACTATTTATTAGTGGTGGGTTGGTTGGTTTGGTTTCCTCTGAAGGATATCTATCTTTCTTAGATTGTTTTCAGTTAGTGTTGTTAAAGAGGCCAGCACCAGCACGGAGGATATGGTTGTTTGCATGAGAAGAAGAAGTTGTCAATAATGAATTGAAAGTTAATATTGTCGGTGTTGGGCCGAATTAAGAAGGCAGTGATGGGTGGCTTTTGTTGTTGAACAATTTTGAAGGACTCTCAGCTAGTTCTTTTGTCATAAACACTTGGTTTCACTTATAAATGTTCAATCTAGTGATCCGATTTTGACAAAGACTTTGGAGAGGTTAAGGAAGATTGATGTTCGGTATAAACAAATTCATGTACTATATCGATCCTTTAACAAAAGCAAATTAAAAATATATATATATATTATAGCAAAAAGTTAAGGCAAACATTTACCAGTAATGACGAGATCGAAAACCTTGCTTGAAAACAACGAGTGGTCCTATGATGTTAAGAGGGCCTTCACCAGGAGAGCCATCACCACCTCTAATGCATGTAGTGACACACTTACCTGTGCATGATTCTGCTTTTCTTGACTTTGGTTTCTGTATTTTAGGTTTCTTGCAATCTTGAGCTGTTTTGCACTCACCTGATAGAGTTTGAGGTATGTTTGATAGGGTCTCTTCTTGTTCATCATAAGTTGCTGCATCAACTGTTGCAATTGATGCTATTACCACAGCAGTTGTGAGGAAGGTAGCAAGGGTAAGACTATACTTGTGACATACTCTTTTGACAATACTCTCATTCTGCACAGATTTGCAAGTCATCATCATGCTTCTTCTACTTGAATTCTTCTTCTTGTTGTGCCAATTCCTCTCACTTTGAAAACCTCCAACATGTAGGTAAGGCATGGAGGATCCATAGTGTGGCAATAAACTTGAGCCACAAATTAACATTATCTTTCTCTATTGTCCCTTCATTCATACATTTAAAGTTTATATGCTTAATAGGGACCACAACCACCACTTCAACAATGAAATAAATATTGAAATTATAAGCGATAAAGACAAAATTCCTTACCTTTTAAATTTGATTGCTATTTCTAAAATGTTGGTGAAAACTAAGAAAAAATGTGTATTCAATGATTTAGGAGGAAAGATGGATGGTTAAATTATGGATACTATAAAAAAGAAAACCGAAATCAATTAAATATTATTTAGTTATTATATAATATTTTTTTGTATACTGTATAATCATTTATCATGATGCTCTTTTCATTTTTTTTAAATATCAAAACTATATATTCAAATATAGACTTAATCCTTCATAACTCTCCCCTCCAAAACCCTCTTCCCAAAAAGACCCCTAAAATTTGCTTTGATTCGTAACAATTCATTGAACAAAATGTGTTATGAATCGAATTCACAATTGAATCGGGAGGTGAATGATTGGAGAGATTATGTTTATAGAGAGATATGTTTTTTTTTCTTTCTAAATAAAGTGGCACTGGAACAATCATATATATTTTCAAAATATGTAAGAGGTTGTATTGAGTAGAAGTAGAAGCTAAAACCCCATTTAATTTGTGAAAATATTTTTCACTATCATTTTTTTAGAAAAAATATGTTAATTTTAACATGTTAATGAGAAATTATGAAACTATTGAAAAAATTACTGTGATGGGTAGGTAGAATATGAAATATCATCATGCATATTTGGATACAATAAAAACAAATCTTTCGGAATTTTCATTGCCAGTACACAATTGTTATTATCTCCTCGTTAGCAAATAAAATCAACATAATTTTAAAAAATATATATATGAAAATATAAAATATTTTCACAATAAACGAGACCTAATCTATTAAGATTTTTGTTTTGGGTCGTGAGATTATGTATTTTGCAAATAGTAATAAAAAATGTCTTCCTCCATATATGAAAACAGTTTAACCATATTCTTGATTATAAAAAGAAAATAATACATAAATTCAGACCTTAATTATGTTGTTTATCTACACAAATTCATAAATCATCCATACTTGGATTCAAAACATATGGACAACACCTTAGTAGTAGTCTTCATAGTAAAAAAAGGATATTCCCTTTACACTAGTAAAAACATATGAAATTATTCATTTTCACATCAATTTAAGGCTTATGGTACCCTAACTTTGGAAACATAAAGCCAAAATAGAAACATGCTTTCAAATAAGCATTTGGATTCGTACAAAACAAAGATATGTCTTCTAGTTTTCCATAAAAGTACTTGACCAGAGTCTAACCGCCACTTTTTGCCCACTTCTATTTATATCAGTTTAGACACACAAACCAAGTAAAATATCAGTGCTTACATACTGGCTGTTTGATCATCATGATACAAATACAAGCCAAGACCAAACCGCGCACATGCTTTACAAAAAGCATTTTCCTCCGCTGCTGAAACTGGATCACTAATGGAGCCATCGGTAGTTGATATTGTGCCGGTTGACTCACGATAAGCCTGTCATCAACAAAGAAAGTTACAGTCATTTTGGACATTTAGAATTAGATAGTTGTTTTAAAGTTGATTTTGTAATTTCAACTAGTATAGTACCAGTGCCTTTGCATTTGTTCTCAGATATGCTTTAAAAGAGCTCAAATGTAGAATAAATATCCACTTAGAATCATAGGTGATAAGTTCTGTGACTTTTGGCTTGAATAGTATAGAAGGTAATGCACTATTAAACTTAAATCAATCTTACTCTAATTAGATTTTAAGGTACAATTATAGACATTACAAACTTCTGATACGATTAGTGGCATATATAAAAGGTGATACAATATGAGAAGCATGACAGCCTACCTAAATCATATTGGACATTTGCCAAATTATATTCAATTTCATTGTAATAAGAATATAAGCTATAAATCATAATAATGGTTCATTGAGAAAATTGCATATCCTGCGATAAGTTCAGCCAATGCAAGTTTAAGATCATAATAATGTTCAAAGGATAATTTGCACAAAATGTGGTTTAGAAAGAAAAAGGACAGAAGGAGAATAGAGGTGGCAAATATGAATGAATGCATTAGAAGTAAAATAGGACGCTGCCCTTTAATTCATTTTATAATTTCAAGGAGTAGAGTACCAGTGATTTCACGGCCACATTCATTTTCAATTTTTTTTTTGTGCTATTGGCCAAGTGACATGGGATGGGGTGTCGTGGGTTCGAACCAACACTCATGTCCTAGTAGTGGTAACCCCTGCACTACAACATGAGGGACTCAAACATAGTTGATAATTTATGAGGGTTTTATCCTTGAATAGTGTTAGAAGGCAGTGTACTATCAGACTTAATAATCTGACACCGAATTTAGATTTAGGGTACTACAAGTATAGACAGCATATAACAAACTTTTGATAACATAAGTGGCATTATATAAATGGCATAAAAGTTGATACAATATCACTCAAAAGCATAACATGCACGTCTAGATCATACTGAATGTAATAAGAACAGAAGCTTGTTTAGAAGATAACATATCAACCAATAAGTTGAGCCAATGCAAGTTTATTTAACATGATAACAATATTCATTCAAAGTCCAATATGCAAAGAGTGTGGTTTAGAAGCAAAAAGGAGAGAACAACAACAACAACAATAGAGGAAGAAAATATGAATGAATGAATTGAATAGTATAAGTTGCTCTGAATTTAGATTTCGGTTCAAGTACAGACACATAATAAACTTTTGATAAGATTGCTAGCATATATAATTGTTTGAAATTCCGCCCCATTGTGGCCCGCCCCTAGCCGCCTAACTGCAGCATATGGGGTTGCCTTCATTGCAGCCTCCAACAACCTTCATTGTGTTGGGTGTGAAGGGGTGGATTTAGTTGGCTTATGTGGTTTTTATAAAGTTTGGGCAGCCATCGCCTTACAAGCCAGTTTTGCAAGGTTGAGTTAGGCTCAACCAGAATTCTAAGAATAATGGCATAAATGCTGATACAATATCACTGAGAAGCGTAACATGCCGGCCTAGATCATATTAAAGATAATAAGAGCAGAAGCTTTATATATCATCCACCAATAAGTTGACTCAATGCCAGTTTATTTAACATGATAACAATATTAATTAATATGCACAGAATAGGGTTTAGAAGCAAAAAGGAAAAGAAGTATGAATGAATGCAATAGCAGAGGTAGGTACCTCTCCATCAGATCCGCGTACAGTAAGACGGTATACAACAGTTACAGTTCCATTATCGGAGAAAATAACATCACGTATCTCTCCACACCATCCTACAAAAAAGTAAAAAAACAGATTTCAAATTGAAAACTATTGTTTTAATTTGATCCTAACATATCCACCAAAATTAAAAAAAACACAATACTATGAACTTGCAATATACAAACACGCACCTGGGGCATAGAAGCTTAACATTCTATTAGCATGATACCTATCAAAGAAGAAACAGATTAATTGAAAGTAAAATAGGATCATATAAATCAATAATAATGGAAAAAAATACAAGACACTGACCAGGGGATGAAGATGGAAGAAGAAGCGGAGGAGGAAGGATCAATGGGAGGTTTAACAAGAGTATCAGGGATACGTTTGTTAAGGTCTCTAAGAATCTCAGCTAAAGGGCGAGTAATGGTGGAAGATGAATTTGAGAATGAAAATGAATCATCCAAAGGTACAACATAATTTGAATTCGAAACTACTCCTTTCTTTCCATCACTGCTATTACTGCGTTCAATTGAACACTTGATTACACCAATACTTCTCGTCTTTCTTGTAAACCATATTGATGATGGTTCAATTGAGACTTCTTTGGTGCTGGTTTTGTAGAAAGAAGTTAATGGAATTGTTTTGCAAACTGAAAATGCCATCATCGTAGAGGAAGGAGACAGTGAGGGTTTGGGTTGGTGAGAGAAGATGAATGAATTAACACGACAGACAGGGGTGAGAAGGGGTTGGTGGGTAAGGTTAAGTGAAGGGAAAGAAAACAATCTTCACTAGGGGGTGCGATTAATACTAATTTTCACAGTTTTATCTGCTTTCACTCATTTTGGGTATGACTTTGTTTTTCTCAAATCTCATAATACAGGACGGGTATGAGTTTACTTTCTTTTTGCTACATATGGTACTTTCTTCACCTATTTTTGAAAGAAGAGTAAAAAAGCTTTTTCTTTTCTTTTCATAAAAATAAAAAATAAAAAATTAATGCTAAACGGTGAAATATGAATGAAATAAACAAAATTTTCAAATAAAATGGGAGCCCGTTTGGTGTAAGGAAGACAAGATGTGATAAAACTATTATATCATGTTTCAATTTGTCCGTTGGTGCAGGGTGCGGTTATGGTGCATAAGAAATAAAACTCACATAAACTATTTCTGGATTTATATAGGGTGCATAAAATTTCCTTATGCACCATAACCGCAGCCGTTGGTGCATCAATAGGAAAAAATAACTTAAACTCATTTTTAATCCTATCATATTCACCCTTTGTTATTTTTATCTTTAGTTTTTGATGGGCTAGCAACATGATGATACTTAAAGTTAAGAAACGCGTAACCTCTATTTATTCCCGATCGTTTCCCTCTGCTGCACATGAATTGGAAAATAAAAATTACGATTTTCTCCAATTGATTTGCTTCCCAATGTTCCTTCAATCATTTTGGTTCCCAATATTATGTTTTGTGCAATTGATTTTCTGCACATCAACTATGATTTTCTTCGTAATTTTCTTTATAAAATAACAATCGATATCAATTCCAACTGTTTTCTTTCCAATCTTGTTCGCAATTTATTTAATTATGGGTGTAAAATTAAAGTTATACATCTTTGTTTATTTTATCATGTCAATAACAAGTGTCCATCAAACAAATGATAGAATAAAATAATGTTATCATTTTTTTTATCATGTATGCATCAAATCATGTGCACTAAACGGGCTCTCATAGTCTAGAGTTTTAGACTGAATTTATTATTTCAATAAAATACTTGCACAATAGTTTTTACCTATAGAATTAGGAAGAAAAAAAACTAGCATAAGGTTACAATTCTTATAGTTCATTTTGGTTATCCCTCTCATTCCCATCTAAAAGGAGTATTATTATCTCGAGTTCGATCATGAAACAAGTATAATTAAATTATTCCATTCAAAAATTAAATATGATTTCTCTTGAACGATTTATCCTTTAATTTGGTACAGTTCATTAACAACTTAAACTAATTTGATAGAGATCATTAAGAACTTAAGTTCCATAACTTGATAATTGTCATAATTCTTTCCTTGACTTACTTTTAAATTGTAACACAAAGCATCATTAAATTTAATTCTTGAATCAATGGTTTTTTTACCAGTTGCTTAAGACTTAAGAGTTTCAAATTCATTACTGATGAATTAGAATAGACTTAAAGGGAAAAAAAAAATGAAAGGGAAAAATTCAAGGCTTGTTCCCCCTTGATATCCTAGCAGTTATCACATTAAACGGGTGTAGTAACATAAAGGAAAAAAAAAACTTATTAACAAAATATTAAAACAATTTAAGAACTCAATAGCTATATGTTGTATAGGTTTGGGTACAGAACTCGTATGATACGGATACAACTGCGTGAATATGACAATTTTTAAAAATAAGACAGAGACTGCTAGTAAGAAACATGAGTTTTTTTTTTTTTTACAAAAATAAAACGATATTTGTTCATTCAAATTGATAGAGTACATCAGATGTAAACATCTAAAAACGTAAAAGGTGAATATGTGAACAAACTCACAGCAACCAAGTTAATAGCACAACGGCAAAATGCCTACAAATAATATGATAAAATCTAAATCACCGAAATACTCATGCTTCCGAATCTGCAACGTTGACGCCCAAATCATTGATCGAATTTGTAATTGACTGATGTCGATCTTTCAATAGGAACTAAATGAACACCGCGACAAACGCGAAATCAAATGTCACACAAGACGACGAACAACACAACGCTGCACTTAGACGACGAAATCACAAAAAACACAAAAGGAAAAACTTGATATATGTGAAAACCACTTATTTAGGAAAGAAAATGGGAAAAAGATGTAGAGGGGTGATTTTAGATCAAAAATACCTAAAACCACCCTCCTCAATGAACGAAAGAGAAAAAACGTTTAGAGAGAAGTTGGGATTTCTCTCACTAGGAAAGTAGGGTCGGCTAGTTATTTATCCGCAAACATTAAAAAGACATGAGTTTTGTTATGTAACATGAAAGAGTTAACCTCTTCAATTCACAACAATAACATCACATTTCTTTAAAAAAAAAAAAACTCAAAAACACAAATAATATTATTTTAGCTTATATTGTTATATTAATATATATAAGAAAAAAAACCACAAGTTTCACTAACAATGAACCAAAGCAAAACAAATCTTTTATGTAATTAATCGTTGATATATATACTATAATCAGAGACAATCTTTGATGAATAATACTAAAAAAAAGTTAAAGATAATCAAAACTCCTTGAAAGTGAAAAGTAGTAACAACTAGGAAATAAAAATAGATCATCAAACATAGTGTCTATTCTGATCCTTATCGGCCTCAAGAACAGTAAAATTAAAGAATTTACCATATTGATCCCAATAAAGACCAATCTTATTCCCTTCTTGTAAGCCTCTTCTGATGACAAACTCTTTGACCCAACCACCATTGAAAAAATACATACCAGAACGTCTCTTGAATTTGATAGTGTGCATGGACTTGGTGTCAATATCCCATATTTTAACTTGAATTCCTCTATGAGCTTTAGCACCCAACACAGGTAACACAAATTCTTCAGCCAATTTTTTACCCAACAAAAGTCGACTGCAATAACCAACATCAGTTTGTTTCAACACTTTCTTGATGTTCCAAGAGTCATCATTGCTTGTACAGTGGCACACTCCTAGGGTTAGATGGTCGCAAACTCTATTGTTCCTATAAGCCATAGTGAGTTTTTTCTTTTTTGTAAAGTTGTTAAACCCCAACTTAATTAGTCTTTTATAATAGGTAGTTGAATATTCTATAAGTCTATTAAATCTAATGTAATTTGTTCTCTCAATTTTTTATTTTTTTATAGTAATTTTGTCTTAAATGTTACCATATCTTATCGGATTTTATTTAATGCTTTTTTACAAATTCTCAGGTTTTAAGTTAATAGGATATATTTTGGAAAAAAAGTTAACAGCATATATTTCGTCAAAAAGTAAATAACAGCATATATTGTAAAAAAAAATAAAAAAATTGTATGTAAAGAGAAAAAAACATATATTTCTCAAAAAGAAAAGGTCCTGTTTATATTTTCTTAAAAGTTTAAATCTATATCTTGTCGAAAAAAAAAATTAAATCTATATATTCTTTTACAATATATTTAAAATATATAAAAAAAACACACACATGAATTAATGGAAGACAAGCCGGTTTGGATTTGATGAAGTATATGTGTCATGCAGTTTTCGATCTCAAAATAACGATAAAAAATTTTAACCGTCTGATCTCATAGTAACAGTTGATATCATTTAGTGTTAATACGCGTGCTTTTACCACTCTAGGGATTCATGCATATCACTTCATCCTTGTTTATTTAGAGAGGAACTATTTGCCATGAAAAATGTAGCCCTTATATAGAAGTTGTGAAACATCTTGTTATTCTTTGTTGATCGATAATACTTAAGAGTTGTATTTGTTATTAGAAACCATTGATTGACGAAATGTACGTTGAAATGAATTAGAAGAAAAGGTTGTCGAAATGAGTGCAGTGAAAGAAGCATGATAAACATGAATATTCGAAATTGAAGGTGAAGAAAGTAACATATGTAGCATTTTATCTCTTGTTAGTAATTTTGGATCATGTAAGTAACACAACATGAGTTGCGCATTATATCTTGAAATTAATACGAAGGAAATAAACAAAAGTTTCAAATAAAATCGTAGTCTAGAGTTAAGAACTAGCTTAAGGACACATTTCTTATTTGAGAGGAGTCTAAGGACAAAGTTCTTATCGTTAATTTTTTTAATTATGCTTAATAATTGTCATAGTCCTTCCGTGACTTACTTTTTAAATTGTAACACAACATCATTCAATTTAATTCTTGAATCAGTCTTATTTTTACCACTTGCTTTAAGGGTTAAGTTTTTTTACTGCTTAAATTAATCAATTGTTGATGAACTGTGATAAATTTAAAGGAAGGTAATAAAACATTGGTAAAATTTAAGGCTTGTTCCTCCCTTGATATCCAACCACACATCGCATAATCATATGATGTGCATAAAGAAAATAAGATAGTTGATAATATATTAAAATAATTAAATCAAGTAATTGAACTCAAGTGATTAATAAGTTTTATCAATGGACAAATTGTTCATAAGAATCGAGTTCGATTCTTGAATGGAATAATTCTCTATCATATTAATATTATCTTTACCTCACGGCTGATCTCGGTCTTCTTCCCCTAGAAAGGGAAGGTTTACACACACACAAAAACTTTCAAATTAAAACAAAAAAACAAAAAAAAACTTAGTTTACCCTTAAAATATGAGTTTGTGAGAGAGAGATAAATTTTAAGATGAAAAATAATATTTTTTTCCTTAAAAAGAAGTAAATTAATAATAACAAACAAAAAAAGGTGGATGGGTGACTAACAAATACAAAATGACCTAAATTTATAGGATTAAAATAAAGTAATTGAAACTTGAGGAGCCAAAATCAAAGAATTGTGAAACTTGAGGGGTAAAATCAAACAAATGTAAATTAGAGTAGCAGTAAAAAAGTAGGAAGCAAGCAGCAGACAGAAGTACAACATGGCTGCCGCCGTGTGCTTTGAGTAAATCGGTGAGTCGACGACCCTGAAACTGAATGACGATGTTTAGATATGTCCGTGGTTTTAGGAATGTTTTCTCATCTCGTTATCTCGCTTCTCAATCATTTTCACTTGTTCCTCACACTCATCAGACTCAGACTCATACCCAACAAAATCAAACATTCATAACAACAACATCATCAGTAAGAGGAATAAGAAGAGAAAGGAAGAATATTCAACCACGTAGCGCCGCCGCATTGACACATACTACTAATACTGCTGTTGAGCTTGCTTTCAATTCCGTTGTCAAGATTTTCACTGTTTCATGCAGTCCTAATTATTTGCTTCCTTGGCAGAACAAATCTCAGCGTGAATCTATGGGCTCTGGTATCTTCTTCTTTCTTCCTTTCCTTTCCTTTGTATTTTTCACACAATAAATTCATATCCAATTTCAACAACATAATACTGCAGGGTTTGTAATTCATGGGAGAAAGATTCTTACAAATGCTCATGTAGTAGCTGATCATTCATTTGTACTTGTAAGGAAACATGGTTCTCCAAACAAGTATAGAGCACAAGTCAAAGCTGTTGGTCATGAATGTGACTTGGCTCTATTGATTGTAGACTCTCATGAATTTTGGGATGGAATGCTTCCCTTGGAGTTTGGAGACATCCCCTTTCTACAACAAGCTGTTGCTGTTGTTGGATATCCACAAGGCGGCGACACCATTTCAGTCACTAAAGGTGTTGTTTCCAGGGTTGAACCTACACAATATGTACATGGTGCTTCACAGCTCATGGCAATACAGATTGATGCAGCCATTAACCCTGGGAATAGTGGTGGTCCTGCAATTATGGGCAACAAAGTTGCTGGAGTTGCATTCCAAAATCTTTCTGGTGCCGAGAATATAGGGTAAGTCCTTTTGCTTTATTTTTCTTTACTTAAGATCCATTAACGCCTTAATCTGCCATTAGTTTCTACTTTCATTTATAGTAGTTAATCATTATCACTTTTCAATTCGATTCTGCAACCTTCAGATATAGTACTTAACTAAGCACTGTGTTTAAAGACCAAATTGTTTATATCAAGAACAAAAAACACAATTTTTCTAGGAAATTTATCTCATCAATCATTCTAAGGGACTGAGAGGAATAAAAATGAGTCCAATCAGGTAACGAATGAAATTGTTAAGGACCTTGAAACAGATCAAGAAGATTTGTACAAAGAAGTTGACAAAGAACAAAAACAGAATAATGGAATAGAAATTGAAAAATGAAGGACATAAACAGAGAAGTGAGAAGTAAACAAATTTAGAATGAAAAGAAAAAACAAACAACAAAGCCTGGTATCTTCAAACAAAAGAAAATAGAGGTATTGTTAAAGAAATGTAAATAGAAAAAAGAACTAAAAAAAGGCAGCTGCCAAGTATGATATGAAACAGAAAGAAGAACTTATATGATACAAGAGATACCAATTACTGGAGGATATCTTCATGCAGATCTATGAAGATCTTCACTTAGTTTGAACCTTGATGGAGCTGAAATGATGATACCTGTAGGACAGCCCGATCGAGTGTAACGGATAAGAAAGGTGAAAAAAGAGTATTACGACCAAGTCTGAATGACCAATTACCCCTAAAAATTACAGGCCCGGCAGTTTATAAAGGGAAAACAGGGAAGGATCGCCACGATGGCCTTACTTTGTGAGATGTTATAATGGTTGTAGGAAATGCTTAAACTATCATGAAATATTTGATATTCTGTTGATCTGATCAAACATATGTTCTGCATAATAGATTACTTTCTTTCATATTTGCTATTGCAGTTACATAATACCAGTACCTGTAATAAAGCATTTTATATCTGATGTAGAAGAAAATGGAAAATACATTGGATTTTGCTCCCTGGGTTTGTCGTGCCAAACTACTGAAAATGTGCACCTCAGAAATCATTTTGGTATGCAGCGTGGCATGACTGGGGTGCTCGTAAACAAAATAAATCCACTTTCAGATGCATACAGAGTTCTGAAGAAAAATGATATTATACTTTCATTTGATGGGGTGCCTATAGCAAATGATGGTACAGGTATGTTCTTTCAATTCTTTTTCCTGAATTTTCTTACTTACTCTATAAACAGCCTTTGAGAAGTCTCAGCCTCCTCATTCGTTGCTATGTTATGTAATATGGGAGGGTTTAACATGGCAACGTACATGAAATTTCATTTATATGAGTTCCTGTCTTTGCTTTACTCATGCATTTATGCACCGTAAGCATCAATCCAATAAAACATAGGTTTAAGTCTAATTTGAAATTTTGAAAGAGTTGAAATATTCTGATTCTGAATCTTATAACATTCCTTCGATGTTCTAAGAAGTGTTAAAAAGCAGCTATAGCAAATTGTTGTGATGGAAATCCAACAACATGCCATCACAAAGTCATAGATTTGTGGATTGTGTGCTTGAAAATGTTACTAAAACGCATTTGGATTAAATGCTAGACATAGATCATAGAAGTTTATCAGGATGATTCTCTACTAGTTTTGGCTGCATAAACGACCAAATAAAATTGTCGAGGATTGACTTTTCACTCAAGTTATTTTCGTTCCAAGCTGTGTCCCTATCTATGAAGCACAGACACAGAAACGGACACCGGACACATCGACACTTATGATAATTTGAGAAGATGACATAATTCGATGTTATCACATGTGTTGGTGTTGGACACTGACACGTGTGGGACACGCAATCGATAATAAGCGTCGAGCACTACGATTAAGTTGAGCACTACGATTGGTTGAGCACTTCTTTTGTGATTTCTTTAGAAACAGATAAATTAGTTGAGCACTACAATTAAATGGAAAAGTCTTTCTTCCTTGCCTGCAAGTCTTTTATGATTTTCCTGAGTTCGTAGGAATAATATTTCACATATACAATGCAGTTCCCTTCCGAAACAGAGAACGGATAACATTTGATCACTTGGTGTCTATGAAGAAGCTTAATGAAAAAGCAGTAGTCAGAGTTATGCGGGACGGCCAAGAGCTTGAACTCAGTATTACTCTCCAACCTGTAAGTTTTATATATATACTGGACTACTCTGTACTATGCTACACCAACCAAATTATACGGATTAATCGAGAACTTATTCTCCAGTTTCTAACAAAAATGACTTGTTGCATGTTTATTCACGTTGTATTGACCTAGCTCCGGATATGTTTGTTATGTGTAGTTCTTGTCCATTGCATACTTTCTGATCAGTTTTGCTTATTGTATTTTGCAGTCCGATGTATTTTACTGTTTTGTTATACTTGTAACTGTTACAATTGTTTGTGATAAAGTTGCTTTTTTGGATAATTGTTCCATTGGTGTTACTGTCTATATTTCAGATCCAGCCCTTAGTTCCAGTGCATCAGTTTGATAAACTTCCAAGTTATTACATTTTTGCCGGTCTAGTTTTTGTTCCCCTCACTCAGCCATACCTTCATGAATATGGGGAGGACTGGTATAATGCTTCACCCCGTCGTTTGTGTGAACGAGCATTGAGGGAATTGCCCAAGAAAGAAAATCAACAACTTGTTATCCTGTCACAGGTTAGCATAATTTTAGCTCTAATACAAATTTTCACAGGTTAGCGTTGTTGGATTATCCACACACATATTTATTTACCATTTTCCACATTAAGTTTAGCTTAAAACTCGATAAACAATTCAAATAGAAATGTTTTGGACATGGTGAAGACAAGGCACACGTGTTGACAATAATTTACCTAGTTAATGCAGATATTTGGTTTTGGCATTGTTTCTAAAAATAATTTCTCATTGATTTTAGGTCCTGATGGATGATATCAACGCTGGATATGAGCGTCTTGCAGACTTACAGGTACCAACTTGTCAATGCTTTAGCTATTATTTATTAGGCACATGGCTGAGAGGGATATTTTGACAAAGATAGAACATCCTTTTATTGTCAACTTAGTAACCATGTTAGATTTTAGGTCTAACTCAAACTCCACAAAATCGACTTGTAAGGTCATGATTGTCTAAGCTTTACAAAGCTCTATTTAGGTCATATTTCTAATCAATGTGAGGCTTGGATTGGAAACGAGTAAATCTCTTGTCCATGAGATGTCAACATAATGATAAGAACTTGACCTTATTATAACCACAGGGGAAAGAGTTCAAATCTCCGCAAAACGTGTTAAAATTGTCATTGATGTCACTTCATTAAATAATGATTTGTTCTTCCCCAATAGAAAAAAATTAGTAAATCTCTGATAGTATCGTAGGTCTACCATCCTTAGTGAAATTACTGCAGAAATATTAGTAAACATATGACTCATCCTTCAAAGATGTCTTTGTAAGCAACAACGGTCCTTGGCAGATTTTTAATTTTATTCACATAGGTGTTGAAAACGAATGGTCTATCCCTTAGATGTTCATAAGTACTTCTATGAAGAAATTCCAAGCACATTGTAATAACTGTTGGTACGTTAATTTTTTTTCACTTCAAATGAATGTTTTGTTTGCCTATTTGCTTCAATATGCTATAATTGTGATACCCAGGTTTTGAAGGTTAATGGAACAGAAATTGACAATCTAGAGCACTTATGCCAACTTGTTGAAAATTGTACCAAAGACAGCTTGCATTTTGATTTGGACGACAACAGGGTCATTGTCTTGAACTATGAAACGGCAAAAATTGCCACTTCTCGAATTTTGACGCGGCATAGAATACCTTCATCAATGTCAGCCGATCTCATTGATGCACAGAATAATTTGCAATTAACTAGCTCAAATTGAGATTTGCAATGACTCGCAACGGCTTATATTTGCATTTTTGTTTGTGACAGAGTTTGATTTTCATGCCGAAGCTGTAAAAATTTTGTTATTGGGTTTTATTTAACAATTTTTTTGCCTTCATTAATAAACTGACTCTGCAAGGCTACTCACGCATGACAGACCTCACAATGTAATTTGTAAAACAGATCATGATTAAATCAAAAAGTGGTGACTGGTGCAAATATATTCTTTCTGTTGGTTTGGAAGGAGAAAAGTAATGTTGATAACTTGATTGTCCTCCAATATTTTGAGATCTATAGACACTTACATTTTGTTGCATATAAATGATGAAGAAAATGGAGTGTGACCTAAGTCCTCTTGATTGATGAGCGATTGCAGAATCATTATATTTAGGTGCAAGATTCAACTACACCAAACTTACATCTAGATCTAACGACTCTGCAATCGATTAATTGGTACAACCATCGTAAAGCACTTGGCTTTCAGTACACTAAAAAAAGGTAAGAAAATAAATAGAAATAAGAGAAGAATACTATTTTGGTTTTAAATCTCTTTAACACTTTATTATATATATACTAAAAATAAAGCCTTAAATCATATTTGTCCATCAAAGGACACCCATTTTATTTTATTCCCTCAAAATTTCAATTTTAAAAGCATGACTTATTGTTGTTATATTACCATAAGTAGTTTTAAATTAAGTTCATACAAGTAATCAATCACCAGTCCCACCCCTCTTGTTTAGTCACCTCATCCAACTAGGCTTGTTGGAGTTTCTTGTTTCACATGTACATTAACAGTGGTTAATGTTTGTTTTCCTTCCTCAGAGGTGTAAGTAAGTTTAGTCAAATATCAATCACACAGCCTAATACTTGTGAAAGCTAAATGGTTGAATACACAACATCAATTTGTTATCCCATCCCCCCTTTTTACTTGCTTCTGTATTTGCACTGATGCAAGAGTAACAATCAATCAAAACACTATCGCAAGAGGTGCAGCAATTAACTATTGAAACAGATGCATCACCGATTCAGTCTGACTAAAATAAAACTCATATTAGTCCTTACATTTTCGTATGTGTTCAGTCGGAGACTGAATTGGAGTGTTTACACTAAAAATAAAAATGATAGTGAAAATGTAGTAATAGATAGATAGTTGACAGAATTTGATTAAAGAAGAGATGAGATAACATGAATACCTCTCTCTAATGTAGTAATTGATATGCGTAATTATTTATGAAATACTCTATTCTAGAAATTCGAATTCATCATCTTTGAGATGAGCAACGAACTTGAGAGGACCACGAGGACCTTGAATATCATCAGCAACAAACTCAACCTTATAAGGAAGATTAGCAGAGATTCGCTTATTATCTTTCCAGAAAGTCACGTTCTGTTTGATTTGTCCTTCTCTACCAGTTAGATCAACTTCAGGAACTTTGGGAACGTGATAGACTTTGAGAGGAACCTTAACCCTAACACGCGATCCAATCTTCGCTGTTGATGATGATGAATCTTCTTCTCCAACATCACATCTTATCCGAGTCATTTTGCTGCTTCTGCTCTGAATCTTGTTCTTCGTATTCATGAACAACGGTAACGGAGTCACCAATGTTGCAATTGAAGAAGTGATGCTAGTCATGTTCATGTTCATGTTCGATTGATTGATTGATTGATTCTGGATATGCCTCTTCTCTTAGCTTCTTTTTATTTTTTATCACAAAATGAAAATGAAAATATGTGAAGTAGGGATTGCTTGCTCGATTGTGCCGCTCTACGTGACTTGTCATGTTCTCTCTCTCACTCATGGATAATAATCATCATCTCTCGCAAGAAACATTTTACTTTTTTAATTCAAATCATGTATTTATCTATATTCTAGATATATGATACATTAAATACACAATCAATATAAAAAGTTAATTGTTTCTTATAAATAGACCACATTGAGTATGACCTAAATAAATCGGATGAAGTAGTGATTCCGTCTCAGATTAAGTGAATCATTTGTTCATTTCACACATATTAAAAAAATATATAAATGAATGAAAGAGAAAAGAGAATTGATGTTCCCACATTTGATAAGGTTGTGTCACACGAGTAATTTACGTTTTTGCCCTTGGTAGTTAACTGCCAAGGAATTTCAAAACTGAAATTAAATAAGGAGATACACCTAAATTTTCCTTAATTAAATTTAATTCTTTAATCCTTTTAAGGAATTAAACATAATTATTTTTATGATTTCATTCATATGATTTTGTTGCCATAAATGAAGAAATATGAGAGATGAATAATATCTATAATCGGTAGTTAATGGACCTAATAAGTGTAAAAATTAAGCATTCGAATATTGTTTTGCAAATTACTTAAATAAAAAAAAATCTTTGTGCACAATTATTTTAATGTAGAAAATATAACAACATATTATACCTTAAAAAAAATCGTTGTGCACAATTATTTTAAAGATTTTTTATTATTATTTTTATTTAAGTAATGTGCAAAACAATATTCAAATGCTTAATTTTTACACTGATTTAAATGCTATTCTTAATAAGATATATACGCATAAGTATAATACTGCAATTGTTTGAAACGTACCAAAATAATGATTGAAACATTCAAAATTAATAAATCTTATTAATGACAATTTATGGTTTTTGTCAAAAAAAAAAAAAAACAGGTTTGAGGTTTCCTCGGCAGTTAACTGCCGAAGTTTTCAGTTTTCCTCGGCAGTTAACTGCAGCCGGTTCCATAATTCGGCAGTTAACTGCCGAGGGGCATTTGGGTAAATTACTATTGTTTCTTAGCCAATGGCAATGTGTCAACATCAATTCTCAGGAGAAAAATGGTTTTAAGGACTCTTGTTAAAAATTGGTGCATTCTCCATGATCATAAATACAAAGTGGAATATATTGAATTGAGAGTGATGAAAGTAGTATTAATTATAGTAAAATTTTGAAAAAAGAAAAAGTAATTAATGTTGTATTGAAAAGTGAAATAAGTCAAAAAAAAATTGAGACAATTTTTTTTCAAATGACTCACTTATTACGGGACACACGGAGTATAAAAAAGGTTAATTCCCTTAGGTGTTTGATGTAGTGTAAATTGAATTGTTTGACTTTTTAATGAATAGTCAAACACCTAGAAATCATTAAACACCTAATGTCTAGAACTTCAACACCTAGAAATCATTCACATATCATATCAATTCAATATATTCCACTTTGCATTCTTGAAAACCTATTTTTCTCTAAAGTCTAGAACTTATATAGGCTCCTCTCAAATGGGCTTAACCCTAATGTCTTAGTGGGTTTAACTCAGTCATTCACTAATTCTAAAATGTTTCTACTCACTTAACGGTAAAATAATAACAACAATCACTTACCGGCTCACAACTAATTACCATACTAGTAACTTAGTAAAATAATGGTTCTTATTTGAAACACTAAAAATAATCCTCACTATGAATTACTAAATTACCCTTCCAACACGTAAACCCATAAAAATGCACCCAATGATAAATAATCACACACAAGCACGTATAAACACGTATTAAAACAATTAAAAATAATTCTAGCGAAAATCGAGCTGTTATAGCCAGCTTGTCTTTGGGGCTCTTTTGCTTCTTAGGCCTGCCTCTTTTGCTCTTTTTGGCTGGTTCACTTGAAGGTGCCAAGTAGTGTGAGGCATCTGGAAATTCGTAAATGAGTTTGTGAGCCTCTAGTTCAGATTCCAAATCAAATGTACTATCAGCATCAGTGTCTTGCTCATCACCCCAAAACTTGCTCAGAATTCTACCACTTTGCATACAAGCAACAAACATATTCATAGGTCCTTTAACAACATAAAGTTTCATCTTATCTGGACCTAGGATATCATATGTGATGGTAACATGGGTCAAAATTGGCTGAAGAACAGGGAACTCTAGAGAAGAAGGACCATAAATGGGGAATGACTGCCTCCCATTTGCAGGGCCCAACAAAGGATTGCATAAGTCTAGCCCACAGGTTCAGAGGGCCTCTTTTCAAATTTACCAGTATCCTCTCTGTTTGTGTTTTGAGTCATGCTATCCTTCCCTAGGGAATTGTCCTCCACACTTGGATTTTTAACAATTTGCATATCCAGTCTTGTGGGAGTAGATTTCATGCCAATTGTTATAGCCTCATCAGTAACATACTATGAACCATTGTCAAGCAACTCAAAGGAGTTGTGTAGAGTGAGATGCACTTGTTTTACATTTTGTTGTGATGGTGCATCTAATAATAGTTCATTGTTCAAAATCTCATCTACAATGGTAGCATTAACGTCAAATTCACCTTCCTCCAAATCAATAATTGCAGATGAATGAGCCTTGAGCATGTCAAAATTAGTAAAAGTATTATCAGGTGCTTGATCAGCTATATCCTTGTGATTGTTAGCAAAAGCCTCAGACATTTCAGGAGCATTCAACTCAGCTTTCTTCTTGTTGGTAGTATCATTGTGCTGATGAACCAAAACATCTTTCCCTTTAGAGCCAATCAACTTAGATTTCTTCATGGTGTTTGTATTAGAATGTTATTGTGCCTTGTGAACCACTTTGTTAACAGGTTTAAAGCCTAACACAGTAGTGTCTGCAGTGACTTTGGAGCATGCCTGAAGGTTATGTCCTAGGGTTCTGCAGTGATTTAGGGATGAAATACTTTGTCCAACAGTAGAACCTCAGGAACCTAGGCTTCAAATTCATAACACCAAGTGCCCAGACAGATTTCATATCTTCAATTGAACTGAAAATGAATTCGAAAAAACCCTTACCAAGTGGAATTAAGCTCCAATTGCGAAGTTGTGGCCAAAGATAGTTGAGCTTCGTTTTCAATGCTAGGGTTGTAATCGGAGCATCCCCTTTATGCATAGTCAACCATCCATGGAGTTGGCTTTTGCACGTAGCTAGATCGGATTCATAAGCAACCTGTGTAATCTTAATTCAAATGGAATCGCCCATAACCAATTTAGGGGGAAGTTTGGCCAGTAAATTCCCATCGGAAGAGGCACCATAAAGAATTTGGGCAAATGGTTTCCCAGATTCTGGCAAAATCTTCTTTGTAGGAACCGGTGTGTCAAGAGAAGCCATACACGGCCAAGAACATGCCATGAGTGAGAGAGGTCGGAACGAAGCTCACCGGAGAAGAAACCACAAAGTTCTTTGTAGAGAAATCGCGAAGGTGAGAACACCACTAGGAGTTGCGAAAACGAGGTAAAAACTTGGGGCAAAAGTGCATAGGAGGTCCACCATCGTGAAGGAGAAAGACGAACGCCGTGAAAATGACGGAAAACGGGGTAGGGAGCTTCACCGGAGCTTCGCCGAAAAGTAGTTATGGTGCCGGAAAAAAGCAGTTATGGTGGTCCTTTTGAGAAAGGGAGAGTTTTGGAATTTTCATTTTTTAATGATCTGTACTTTTGTATTTTGAGAAAGTTGAATTAAGAAGAAGTTGTTGTAGTTGTTTGAATTTTCAGATTCTTATTTTTGATTTATTTTCTAATTGTTAATTTACAATGAAATGTTTTTGTTTAATTTATAAATTATTTTAATTATTTTCAATTAAAAAAAATTATTTGATGACATGTAAATATCATTTTTCATGTTAGAAATGTCACGTAAGTGTTTTTTTGGCAACATCATTAAAAAATATGACACATCGGCATTTTTAGAGAGTAAAATGGGGGTTAAGACTAAAACGGTACAAAATATAATAATTTAGTGATGATTTTATTCGTTTTAAAAATGTAAGACCATTTTCGTGAGTCAATTAAGATATGAGGATCAAAACTCTAATTAAGTGGCAGAGAAATGTAACCTTAAATAATGTCACGTGAACATGTTTACTTCTACCCGCTTTCATGGTATCTATCACCAACTTAGGTTCCCAAATTCTTCACAATAACTTCCGATTCAATAATTTATCAATCTTTGCATTCCTCTATTGATTGATCTGCAGTGAGTAGGATTGATTGCTTGTGCTTCAGTTGCCTTTGGATTTTCGAAGCATTTCTTCTCTAGATCCACGCCAAGGTTCCATTTACCAGGTATTGAGAGATTTCTCAATCAAAATTCTATCTTTTATTATTATGGGTTCTTTTCTATTGAAAAAATGTATTTTTGTTTTATTTTACTTTTTGGGTTGTTCCAAATTCAAATCCAACTGTTCTGCTGGTGATACTTCTGCTTTAGAATTAGCCCTCTTTGAAACTGTTCTGTCTCTCATATGTTGTTTTCTAACTGATAATTTAAAATCCACCGTACTCTTACTCTGAATTTAGTGTAACTGATATTTAGATCTGAAATGAATTTGAAATTGTTTGAATTTCATGTGTGAGTGAACCTTATGAATTATGATAATGACATTTCAGCTCTATACTATATGCCTGCAGTGATTGATTGAAGCAAGATAATGGATAGAGTTATGAGGCAGAAGAGATTTAAATCTATAAACAACTGCTCTCATTCTGACTCATCATGCAACAAACAAGAAGCATATGAATATTAGGCAATGCTCAAATAGTAGTAATAAGAGTTTTATTCTGTTCTCAGAGCTCTCTCAAGACTTGATGCTTCCTATCCTTACTTTGCTTCCTTTTAAGTGTCTTCTTAACTCTGCAAGGTACGTCTCCAAATCTTGGGCCACTGCTATCTCAGCCTACCTACCTCTTAAACCACCTGGTCTTTACGTTTTCAAGACCAACTCAACGACAAATTCTTATTTCTTGAATATTCAAGATCATGTTAATTGACAACCTGAAAGGATTACTTTGGGAACACCTTCCAAAATGGGACTTGTAATGGCTACTTGTCATGGCATTTTACTGCTTTGTACTTTTTCTACACTAACTTTTGCAGTAAACCCCATCCTTAAGTGCTGCTTTAGAATTCCAAATCCACCCACTAATTCAAAATGCTTCATTTCTAATCGATCTACTATAGCACGCGTTCCTCGCACTGCCAATTTCAAGTTGTTTGTAGCAGATGTCCTAAATGTTTTGGGGGTCAATTGGTATGTTTTCTACGTCCTAACAATTGGAGTTGATAACACATGGAAAGAGATAGCTAGAAAAAAAGCTATCGACCTTAAATGTTATTTTCTATGGGATCCCGTTTATAATGGAGAAAATGATATTTATTGGATAACAAGGGATGGAGTGACTGTGATGGATGTTGACAGGGAAATTATTATAAGAGAGTATCCACTCCCCCCTCCGCGAGTGGATTATGCTCCGATTGGGATTTTTTCATGGATGGGAGACCGTCTTTCTTGCATTGTTTTGGTTAAAGGTTTTAGTAGTGCTGGTGCATATCAAATCTATGCTTTGGATTTGGATTTAGGAAAATGGACTCTTTATCATGAGATGGGGCCTTTTGATTATGGGGCTATTTGTGGCCACGAACTGGATTTTGATATTAATATCAGCATACTGGGCCTGAGGTTTCGTTTCTGGATCAACGACCAAATTTTCTTTATAGCACTTATCGATTCATCAATAAATCGAAAATCATTTTCAGGCGTTAAAAAGATAATTTTCTGTTACAATGTCAAGACTAGACAACTGACAAAGATTGATGACATTATAGTGGGCCATTTTGAAGCATGGCTTCATACAAATACTCTAGTTTCATTGCCAAGTACTCCAACATAGCTAGGTTTCCTGCTATAAAATATGCGCTATATATTCAGTAGTATTTATATTTGTCTTGGTTGGCCCAACCAGAAAAATAAGTATTTATGTTTCTATTTAATTATCATGTACATGGACTATGGCCAACCCAAAGGTGAAGTTTTAAGGGGTTGTTTTAATTTATTTATCATCAAACTTGTTGAAAACAATTGATGCACGCTTGCCTGGTTTTTAAATCTCAGTTATTTACTTCATTGCAATGTTTAAAGGTTGGATCAGAGATTAAACCAGCAAGAGATCTCCGAGTCATGATTTAATGGCTCTTGACCTTGATAATATATAGATAAATAAATACAGTGTTGTGTAATATTGTAAAAGACACTAGAATACTGATTTTTTGTTTTTGTTTACGAAGGAAACAAATACTTATTCTTTAGAAGAACAAGATGATACAAATAATTATTAGTTTATATAATTGAAACTACATTTGGCATTCAATAATGTTCATGAAACGGGTAAACTATTAAGTTTCTATAGAGCTATTTCTCTTCACTTTCCTCTCATGATAACTCCTAGAACAAATCAAAACTAGTCTTGCGTCCAATTGTGAAAGGAACACCAGAGATATGGTGGTGTTTCCTCTCTACTATGCTATTTTGCTGAGGGGTGCCAAGTGCAAACACATGAAACATGATGTATAATGAACGCCCTTGTAAAAATCTTTAAGCATGAATTCATTTTTATTTTATTTTTTTGGTACAAAGCATGAATTCATTTCTATTGTCTGATCTATGCATTTGACTTGAGCATTAAATTGAGTATTCACCAACCATTGAAACAGAAGACTTACAAGAGTGGATGTTTCTGATTTTAATCTAATGACATATATTCAAGTGAGTTTACTTTTTTTGAAGGAAGTGAGTTTACTTTTGTCATCAACTATCGTAAAAAAACTATTTGAAACCAAACATATAATAGATGGAACAAATAAAGGACCTATTAGTCCACGTGAATTAAATCAAAATTTTTAATTAGAAACATGAGAACTAATTGTGAAAGGAAGCCTTTTCCTTTTGGCATACAAAGGGGTGTCCAAAATGCATATGCTAAAGATTACGATCATTATTCATTTTAAGTTACGGATGATATTGGGGAGCCATCATGGTCCTCGTTTAATTGACTGCCGGTAACCTGTTAGCCCCTGATTTGGGTTTTAATTTTGGCTTTTAATTATAGAAAAGGTAAGCTAATATAGACTAATTTGACAAGAGGTTTACGGTGGATCTACATCTTCCACCATTAAATTTAACTAGTTTGTGTGCATCCCATTGTATTTTTCTTTTCAGACCTCTTCCCTCCTCTCCTCTATCAATACATCCTCCACTGTCTTGACCAACCTTACAGGAGCTTTTTCTACTAATTATGCCATAGGTATTAGTTATTGAAATTGAGATGAGTACCCTTTTCTGTGCACTGACAATTTGGGATTTTTGTTGAAAAAGACACATCTTTGTAGACATGAGTGAGTGCCCAGAAAATGAAAACGATTTAAATTTGAATCAGGATTATTATTTCATAAATGATTAAATAGACATTTTTATTCTTACAAATTATAAAGATCGATTTAATCATACAAATTTAGAAAAATACGTCATCCACAATATTCACCTAGCCGTTGTTTTTTTTGAACAACTCACCCAGCCGTTGACTTATTAGAGAGAAATTTATTTTACTTACCATTATAAAATTCGAACGTGGTTCAATTTTCGTCAATATTTTTTTAGGATTTAATCAAAAACATAAACCAAAAGGTAACAAATACAAACTTAAATGTAGACCCAAAATCATCCCCGATATTCACACCATGTTGTGGAAATATATAGGAGACTGACTGAACATGAGCAGATTACAGATATTGAGAAACAGGATCATAATCTATAGGCATTAGAATAAAAGAATCAAGTGATCAATTCGAGGAAATGGAGATTAGCAATACATTCAGCTTCTTGTTGTAGAAAATGTAGAAATGTGCAGTGTACTTTTCTTCTTTTTACGAAATCAAAATAAAAAAGATTTACAAAGCTCAGCTGTTACAGCGACAAGGTATTTGACGAGACAGATTAGGTATCTGGATTCATAAAGGAAAAGGTACACTAGCTTACCAAAACCCGTCAAAGAATTGAAAATAACTCACACTAATCATATACGGAACCGACCAATAAGCCTGCACTGTTCTGGAAGCAAAGAAGAAATTACTTGTCCATTGAGTGGAAAAAACTCACCATCAATCCCACATCCGCTGTGAGTGTGTTTCCCAGACTTTATTCTGACAGACTTTACCTGCATCCGAAGGGGAACTGAATTTTTATACAATTTCAACAGATACAGATGCATGAGTTACCAGGGTAAGAGAGAATTTGCAGCTTCTGCACACTAAATAACATGGCAAGATATGCCAAACAAGACATCATTCTCAAACAAACTGAAGTAGACATAATACACACTTGAAAACTGATCACAATTGTCATCCGTAGTTTTGAAAAAGGAAGGCCTGAGATTTTTTACCAGTTTAGTCGTCTATATAGTGCAGTGATTTTAATCATTGATAGTGTTTAAAATGATTCTTTTTTTTAAAAAGAATAGCGTGTAAAATGATTAAGCAGTAATTTCCAGCATTCGTTAAAAAAATAAGGAGTAAAAAAATTATTGATGCAAATACCTTCACATATTCAACATATGGCAGTGAAACATGTTGACCCATCTGTAGAAGTATGAAAAATCTCAACAGCCTCAGCCTTCCGTTCCCATGTACCATGATCAAATCTAGAGTGTTATCGTCATGCTCAGCTTTCGGAGCAACCACCTGAGAGCCCTGGACAGTTCTACAAGCATGGTTGCAAACCAGAATGCCAACAAACTGTCCCTTTGAAACAACCCATTTTTCTCCAAAACGTGGCACAACCTCCTTCGTGGATCCTACTTCTGTATCATCTGGTGGCCCTGGCAACTCAATAGGGTTTTCCACATCCCAATTAGCCTCTGGATCCCATTTTGGTTCAGCATCCCAGATAGGACCTGGGTCAGACAGTGTAGATGATATATCCTCTCTATCATTCGCTGCATTCCCCCATTTAGAGGTATCATGTGTAGTGGTCAATCCAGCCCATCCTCTATCATTCCTTGACTTAGATCTTGTTCTTGGCCAGTTTGGAGTTGTTGACAGAGGCAGTTGGGGATGAATGACTTCTGGCTCTGCTGTGATATTGCTCCTTCCAGATGATAGGCGTTTTGACTTTGGATCTAAGCCACGCACCAACTCAGAAGGTTCGGTGCTAGCATGAGTGCTGCTACAGGTATCCAGGTCCCCACCAGATATCCGACTCGGAGTCATTATTGAGTCAATACTTGAAAGACTAGATGCCCTGGGCATCCCATCCTTATTTGATCTGGTCATGATGTCGGTATACAGCTCCGACATGTCAACTACTTCCCTTTCACCGGAACCTTCTTTTTCAGGTTTTGATGCTGGAAGATATTCAACTTCGTAGCTGTATCGCGGTAAGCATAAGAACTTGAGAAATCCAGCAACAAAATACCGCAGTGGGCCAAAGCGCTTCTGATATTTTTCAGAAAGTTCCAACACTGCAACATGAGAGATACACTTAATGCTGAACCAAAATTGAAAATTCAAGGTCCTATAGGGTACCCAACTTTTAATTTTCTCCTCCATTTTTATCTTTTTCTCCGTGTTCAGTTACTTAGTGCCTATTGTTAAACTGTCATTAAGTTTACAGACTTCGAAATGAAAAAGCAGTCAAAGATAATAACGGACAATTTACAGAGCCACCTACATGCACCATTTTAACACCACAATTCTTCCGAGCAATTTCTTCAGTCCCCGCCCCTGACCCACATTATTACTACTTCCTAATATGTCCATGTAAAATCCATATAACTACCCTGCTTATTACCAGAAGTTCCTACGACCTTTTAAAGAACAGCTTTAATTAAATAATACATGTTCTCTAAATTAGACAGGAGACCCATTCTTTTCAACAAAAGTTTAATTTCAACACAAGGTTAGGGTGAGCCTGAGCATTGTATTCACTATCACTACAATTCTAGATGGTTATTGTGTGAGGAGTCCTTAAGCTCTTGGAATGATTGGCTCTTGGACATTTCAACTATAAGCTAATTATGGCTAAATATTCTCAAGGAAGACATTGTCTGCAAAATATGAACCTAAGAGCTGCTAATACACGGTCGCTAAAAAATTGTGGCAGCGAGAAACAAGAAACCAGCACATAACTAAAAACCAAGCAGTATAAAAATGTTTGTATATGTCATTGACTTACCATCACTAACAAAACCATAATATGAGACTGTTAATCCAAAGTGAATTTTATTATTCTGAATCCATTCAACAGCAAAGACATCTGTAGCGGTAAGGCCCCCCTGAACCAAGAAATTGAATTAGTATATTAAGTAACTGCAAGTGTTTCTGAAGTATCAGTGATATCAATAAAATCTACATAACTGTTGACATGAGAATGAAAGTGGCATTTAAATAAAAAAATGGCCATCTATTCTACCAAAAATGAAGTGTAAACTACGTCATCTTTAGTTCACTCACTACACAATTCATAAATACTTAAGAGTAAATAATGATATGTAGTGGTCCAAATAAAGTATAAAAGAAATCCCAGAGCATTAATATACTCCTACTATAAGTAAATATTTGACAGGTTCTTTTCTACATGTTGTTCTCTCCAGTAAGCATATTATTTAGAGTATGTGGCAAAACAGACCTTATTAAGGGCATTAGAAGGAGGATGTTACCCCTTCCATACACATTTAAGGGAACAATGAATCACAGTCATAGCAAGTCCCGCTTCTAATGCTTCCCGGTTTGATTTTAACTTGAACATTATTCTATAAGCTGATAATGCTAAAGTAAATCGATTGAATATTATTCTATAAGCCAATAATGCTAAAGTAAATCGATATAAAAAGATAAAGAGCAGCACATCGTTAAAAAAAATTACAGACTGGCCAAAAAATCTACTGTTATAATGAATGAACAGCTGATTATAAAAGATGAACAATTGTGTACTAAGTAGGAAAAATAAGAGGTTTGCTATTTAGTACGCATCAGCACGAATCGATGACGGCATGGTGCAACTGTTTTTCAACTTTAAAATAAATAAGAATCAAAACAGAGAAAGAAAAAAACCAAGCATGATCAAATGGTGAAAATATATTCATCACATTTTGTGCAATTCACATTCTTACTATTTATCTTTCTATAGACACATACACATGTCTCTGGCTGAGGCAGGACATTGATATAAAAATAATAGCGCTATCAGTGTCTATTTTCTTGCTAAAATAGTTCAATTAACATTCCAGGATTCTCGTCAAATATTTGAGAGAAGAAAAACAAAAAATGCTACCTTCACAATAGCCATTGCTGCAGAAACAGGATCTCTAACTCCAAGAACAGTCCATACCAGTGAGTTATCAGAACCAGCTGGTATAATTCCAATAGGTATAGATATTCCTTCCTTTTGATTGTCTCTACTAAGTAGACCATTAACAACCTACAAATAAACTTGTCCATCATCAATGGCGTGTATATAATGATTCTATGTGCGTGTGTTCAATATATGCAAAAAAAACACAATCTTAAAGTATGCTTATTTAAAAAATAATGGTGGGGAGCGAAATGCACCAGATTTGTTGGAATAATGAACAGCACTGTATTTTTTGAAAAATATTCATGAGTAACGGTAAAACAGAAGAATTGTTGTGAAACAAACAATTCTTTACTTATAGTGAAGTGTAGAAAATGATATGATAGGCAATATTATTGATGTTGCAGATTTAGGCCAGGAATTCTTTATCTCCATTCTTGTTAATTCTAGTAGTACATGTTTTCGATTGAACAATTTCCAAAGGTTTTGACAGGAATTGATCAAGGGCAGCAAAGCAGGCTAAAGATGAGATCATGGTCTCTCACCCACAGTTTGCAAATAATACTATCCTCTTATTGAAAGAGGAAAGCGAAGTTTTGTTAATGTTCTTTCTATTCTTAGATTCATTGAGGTAATGTCTGATTTGAGAATCAATGCGGCTAATAGTGGTTAAACTAGGATAAAAGGATTTTTTTTTCTATGATTTTGGAAGTCGTCAGGTCTCCTAGCAGACCCTTAATTAATTGGGTGCTAATCCACAAGCCAAAATATTTCAATTCAGGTGATGACTCAAATATCTAATATTAAGATTTGAAACTTATTCCTATCTTTGGGGCTTTTCTTGTCTCTGTTATGTTATCTATCAAGTATCAACTACTCATGTATTCTTTTCGTGCAAAAATAACAGTATCAGCAAAGCTTTATCCCATCATTTGAAGTTCTCTATATGTATTAAAAATTACCAAGGTTATCCTTGGGCCGGATACCGAATTTTCAACAAAATAAAATCACCAAGGCTTTTACGAAGAATTTTTTTTTTTCAAAAAAAATCCATCTAGAGTAAGGACTTTTTGAAGGATATTTCTTAAAGATAGCTCTTTAAATTGGACAATCTCTTAAATGACCAAATAACGTATAGTGAGGTTTCATCATCTACGTTACCTGCCATATGAGGCTTTTATCCCGTTAAGGATCCTGTATTTTCTTGGTAAGAAACTAAAATCTCTTATAGGCTTTCCTGACAAGACTCACCTCTCCTCAAATTCAGATAGGAGAATGGAGACTTAGGATTTTTCAGTCCAACGTGTAGGTTTGTAAATTCTTCTCCAATCCAAAGTCAGCCAAATTTGGAGATTGCTGTAATTTCAACAATCTCCGAAGTCATTAACTGAATCCAATTTACTCAATCAAAAAACTCCCCTGGATCATTGTTTAATGCTTAGAAATAAAAGCTATGTACTCTTCTCTTAATGGTAGGAAAAGTGCAACAGAGAAAAGAATAAAAGAAGAAACAACGATCCACTAAAAACCTAATATGAAGCCCTAAGGCAAACTTTTAAAACGATTGTCAGTAATTCAACTGCTTAAGATTATTAATTCTACTTTACTCCTCTTGAATAGCAAACCTCATATCGCTAAAATATGGACAGTGGGAAGTCAAAGATCCAATTGGGAAGGGATACATTGTGACCACTGCTAACTAACTGCCACCTAGGCACTTGGCAGGGCAGTGGAGGGTGCTGAAATTCTGTAATGTTATGATCTGTGTAGATAAAAGAGGATAGAGTTCAAGAGTATCATTGTATGGAATATCATTGTATTTTCTTTTCAGTCTGGATAGTTGTTCTGTATTTTCCAGTCAAGACAGTATATGAAAGACCTTTTAGGAGATAAAACAAGCAATAAAGAAAGAAGACGGTATTTTAAATGAACAAGCCAAGCCAGCAGTACAGGGAGAAAATAACTAAATAAATAAAATAGTGTGCCGACCTCGTTGATTATCCCATCACCGCCAACACATATGATTCCTGAAAGGAGTACAGATTTCAAGAATAAGAAAGAGATACAAATATGAGAAAAGAAAACATTTAAAAGAGTACCAACGAAAACTACACCCACCGTTTCACAATGAGTGACACTTTATCGAAGAAAATTTGTTTCAAACTAGAATTAATAACTTTTTTCCAACTGTGCCCTCTAATATTGATATGTAAACTACTCTCAAAGCATTATGTTCCACATATATGATGGTGGGAAGCACACCAATAGTTAATAAGGTTAGTTTAATATAAGTGTGTGTCTTCTGACAACTCTATTGTATAAAAACCTTAAATGACACTTATTTTGAAATGGAGGGAGTATAATCAAACATGCATCCATACTACAGAACAGTGAATTTACCATCAGGGCAAGTGCTGATGTCTACAGTTGATGCAAGGTTTCTAGCATGACCGGCAGATGTTGTTTTAACTACCTCCAATCTAAAACCAGCAAGCTGTCAAAGTATTAAGCCACAAGTTGCTTTAGTATCCTTCGTCTTGCATAGTATATTTATACTTATAAACATATAAAGTAATGCAAGTAGCTCAACTATAACGGCTGCAGTATTGAAATCAAAAACTGAAGCGACATACAAATATTCATATGAAAGAGCTATATGTTGACAAAAATTGAAAATTTGACATGATACAGATATATTACTATAATTATCAATCTCGCAGCTTTTGACTTCCTCGCCAAATTCAAAGATGGCGTCAAATATGCATAACATACCATCACAACGATGGTCATAACAAGAAGCATACACACAGCTTACATGATTGGGGATGGAGTGTAACATACCCTGAATATTGGTTCCACATCACGGTGGAAAACTTTACTGGAACGACCTCGGCCTGAGCGTGGGTTTAAAATTACAAGCATCTTAGGCGGAGTTTTGCATCTAAAGAGCAATTCAGGAGGGGTATCTGTCTGAAATAATTCCGACGACGCTTGCTTCTTGGAAGAAACTAAAGGGTGAGGTAGACAGTTAATAAAACAGTGTTGATCAGCAAATCCACCAACCCACTGAATTGCCTCTTCTATTGTAGAAGCCACAAAACGGAAATCCTTGCGACTCCTTCGAGGTTTTATAAAACAAGAAAGACCACATGAAGCCTTTTTCATCGGATACGAATGCACTGTGAAATGTTTGAGACCAGCATGATAAGAAACCTGTTTAGAAGTAACACGTCACATACTAAAACCAATCAGTCATGTCTTTTGTTTCCCTATAACCTAAAAAAAAGTATGTTTAGTTTATCACAATAGTACTAAACCATCGATCTAGAGCCTGTTTGGATTGACTTATTTGAGCTTATATATTAGCATAAGTTTTGTGTGATTGTTCGAGAGAACTTACAAAAACAGCTTATGACATATTCATAAACTGTTTACAGCTTGTTTTCATTAGATCTCCAGGATAGCTTATGAAAACAACTTAACTTCATATTATCTTTTGCTATAGAAATAGCTTATACGTAAGTGTTTATCGTGATTAACATGATAAACGTTTGTGCTATAAGATGCAGATAAGCTGTCTATCGAAACAGGTACCCTAATCTGACATAAAAGCAATGTATTAGTATTACCGAGATAACATCGTCAAGGTGAAGCACATGTGATCCCCAAAGTAAAGCTTTACTTGTTAATTTAGCATCGACGGCAGCTTGATTGGTAGTATCAAAAGAAGTTTGTTGTTGAGCATCAGTTTTGTTATTATTATTTACAGAAATCTTCCTCTTATCCAAAGCCAATTTGCCAGAGAAAACAACATACCCTAACAAATCAGATTTTTCGTCACCTCCACCTGGTATATCAATCCTATGCTCGAAATTCTTTGCTGCAGCGGCATCCTGATGATCACCGGATGCACGAATGGCTTCTGTACTGTTCTTCTTGGAAGCCTTGAGTTTACTGCGTTTTTCGGGGAAGACGATAGGAGAAGAATGTTCACCAGCAGTTGATAATTGAGAACACAATCCTAATCGTCTGAAGGACTGTTGAGGTGATGAGAGTCTGAGTGCCGCGGCGGCTGATGCGGAAGATGATGACTTAGTACTACCAGTAGAATTACGGGAAAGACTCCCACTCTTGAGCATATCTCTCATAATAATAATAATAATAATAATAATAACATCGGATTAATAATTAGGGTTTGAGGATTATGGAAATTGAATTGAATTGAGATGTTTAGAACCTCCTCAGATCGGTAATCATCAAGGATTGGATCTATGTAATTTAATTTTATCCAAAGTTGGATGAAATGAAAATAAATATAAAATTGGAGTGGAGGTGTGAAAAGCAAAGCAAAGCAAACCAGAGAAGAGAAGTGCAGTGATGATCGAGCGAGGATCGGACAGATAGATAGATAGATAGATAGATAGCTGAAAGGAAAGGAAAGGCTTTGTTTGTTAATTCTCGAAAATGGAAAAGAAAAAGTTTCTCGCACTAGCAGCAGCAATCGCACCAAACCCACCCACTCTTCTCTTCTTTCTAACCTTTGTGTTGTGTTTTGAAGTGTGTATACAATGGACGCTCAAGATCGATCGATCCAACTCAACAATGGGACTCACCACTTTCCTTTGCCGTCATTCATTCCATTTCTCAGCTATTGTGAGTTGTGACGACATTTTCTTTTCTATTTCTTTTTCTATTTTCTTTATTTATTATATTATTACATTACATAGATCAATAACTAACTATTTAAATTTATTCATTTTTTTTACTTTATTTATTATTAATTAGTTGTTCAGACCTCAAACAACACACAGCACCTACCTGCCAAAATACCAGCTCACCCTCAAACCAAACAATTATCATTATTATCCATCAATCATACATATATAAATGGTGAATCAAGTGATTCGATTCATCATTATACTAATAATACAATATTGGAATCTTTTTATAAAAAAATAAAAAATAGACACTCAAAAATAATCTATTTATGATAAATGTGATAAGTTGGTGATGTGATAGAAAAATGAAGTGTTGAATATGTGTGAAGAAAAATAAAAGGTGTATACATATAAATGTTTTTTTATGTGTTAGGTGTGAAGTTTACTAGAGATATGAGTGATCCTTAAAAATCAAAGTATGTTGAATGAGTTGCTTCCGGTATGAGATGAGTCTTGGTGTTATGCAATACATGTATGGAGTTCTACAAGTGATAAATAACTTATAAGACTTTAAAATTAAGTATATTTGACTTCGAGAACTTTGGGATGGGTATCCTCGTAGGAAGTCCCCATTAAGTCTGTTTCTTGGGTTGGAGTGAGTTTGGTATTAGATGGTTGTAACATAAGGTCATCTTTGCTTCTTAGTGCCAAATCAAAATAAGCTAACGAAGATGGCAACGACGACAACAACAATAATAAAGAAAAATATAATAATAAGAAAATCAATATTATGCATGTGAAAATAAATCAAAATGACATTGAAATGGATATCATTGTCCTCAGTCTATATTATCTAATCTGTCTTATGCGGCCAAACGTAATGGCTTTAACACCCTTACCATACAAATGATCCTCGTAGTGTTCATTTTCACACGACATGGTGGTTCTAAAAGTCATTTTGAATACATGAAAAAATTGATAATGCATTCCCTTATAAGATACAATGGTAGTTACTTTTTTTTTGTGTTCTTTGTGATTGAAATACACGAAGGAGAATCAATTATGTATGATTTACTTAATACTATTTTTTTTCAATTTAAACTTAATGATATACCAATTTTTTTCTTTCTTTAAATAATATCTTTAACACTTAAATTTTTAAATTAAAAGTAAAATATAAGTTTTTTTTATACTTGTATTGTCATTATGAGTAGCGTTGAAACGAACGCTATGTACCCATCTATCTGCTTCCTTTTATTGCATTGATGCATATAAATTACGAATAATAATTTTTATGAAATTGTGATTAAACTTGTAGTTATAAATCATCTTAAAAAAATTATAGGTATATATATTTTGCACTTTTATATTGTAATAAATTATTCTTATATTCTTCATATATACAAACAACATATCAAATATAATATAAATTTTTTATCTTTTTTAATGACAACAACATTATAATATTCTAATAAGCAAATTAGGTCAAGGGTAAATATGGAGGTGAAAAAAGCCAACCCAAAGCTATGCATCCTCTTGATATCATGAGGAATCGTGACAAATAATAACTTTTATTAACTGAATTGAGTTATTTGAATAAGGTGGTGGAGCGTTTTAGATTGTCAAACTCTAAATTTGTTAGCACTCCTTTGGGTTATCGCACAAAGTTGTCCTTTAAGCAATGTCCTTAATCCGGGGATGAAAATAAATGATGGAGAGTATTGCGGGGTTGGGTGGCATCATGTATGGTATGGTTTGTAGTAGACTAAACTTAGTTTACGCGGTTAACATAGTAAGTCAGTTTAATGCAAATCTGAAAATTGTTCAATAGCAAGCTTTGAAATTCGATATTGTTAAGTGGCAAGCTTTGAAATTGGGGTTTGAGATATTTATATGAGTATTTGTAGGGTGGTTTGAAGTACACGAGAGCAGCTCAAGATGAAGATGCTTTAGAGGGGTACATAGATGCATACTACATAGGCATTGTGAACACAAGAAAATCGCTATCATATTTTATGTTTTCTCTCTATGACACGATTATTAGTTGGAAGGCAGATCAACAATCCACGGTGGCTTTATTTACAACTCAAGCAGAGTACATTGCCCTTGTTGAACGAATGAAGGAATCCATATGGTTGAAATATACAATTGGTGAGCTAGAAGTTACTCAAGTATGTATGAAGATGCACTATGATAACAAAAGTGTCATCCATTTGGCGAATCATCAAGCGTATCATGTGAGGATAAAACACATTGACGTTTGCTTGCACTTTATTAAATACATGATTGAATCATAAGAGATTATGGTTGATAAAGTTGCATCCGAATAAAATATGACATTTGTGTTCACCAAGTCATTGCCCAGATCAAGGTTCAAGCAATGCTTGAACTCGATCAGTTTCGTTGAAGATTAATTCCATATTGCAAGGAGCAGCAAGGCGATTGATTGTTAAATTGACATCACCACTCATTTAGAGTTAAGGTGAAGAAATGTTGATATTTGGTTCAAAATTGGTCATTGATGTTTTGGAAAAATCGTGGCACGTGAGAATATAATCATGGCACAATTTTGGTTCATTTTCTAGGAGCGCTGCCACTGGAAATATTGTGGCACATGTGCATGAAATCATGACACGATTATTAGATAACGGTCATTTCGTACTGTGTACGAACTTGCTAATCGTGGGACGATGGTAAGGAACCGCGACACGATTCCTCGGGACCTAAACAATATAAAAGGCCTCATTCTTCAATTTTTTTTAGAGAGCTTCGAGATAGAGAAACTTGATAAATCAAAGGAGGAAACTTTATGATTGTTTGTCTTTGGTGAGAGGTTCTTTTAGGTTGGAAAACATCTGTAAACACCTTAGGTAGTTATATCTCATTAGAGAAATGATTAAAAAGCTTCCTTTGGTATTTTCTCATAGGATTCATTGTGAGTGTGAGTAACTTAAAAATGGGTAGAAATTAAAGTTTGTTCTCTGTGAGCTTCTAAGCTAATTTCTTGTAACTTAATCGTATCATTCTCATCATAATGGATCAGAAAGTTACTATCTTCTTGAGAGTATGTCATTTTGCACTGAACCGTGTAAACAATATTTGTTTGTTGTTCTCCTTCTCCTCTTTATTGTCTTTGTTGCTTTGAGTATGTTTGCGGTGTTTCTTTACACTTGGATATATGTTTGTTTTGTTGTTGCTTAAGACTACTTTGCTCATTGATTACTACTTCCTTTACTCCACACGTTTAAGTTTTATTGGCGTGATTTATTTGCTCGAATTCACAATAAAAACAATTACGTTTTCTTCAAATTATTTTTGCAATAAATTAATAAAAAATTAAATAAGTAATTTTAAAATAAAAAAATAATTGTTGACACTACTAAATAAACATTTTTAATTCTTAAAAAAAATTCATGAGTAATTAATTTTATTTTTTTTAAGAAGCTAAACTAACCCTCTCAAATTGACATTAAAGATAATTGAACTTGAGACCTTGAGGAGGAACACACTCCAAAGTGGGTTGAATAATCAAATAATTATATTATATATATGCTAGAAAATCTAAAAAAAATAGGAGAAATTGTACTTACCTTCTTCGAAGTCTATTTAAAACTGGCACTTACATCCATATAACAAAATATGTAGAAATATCCCTCTTCTCCTAACATCGTTTGTTTTCTCGTTAAAGTTTAAAAAAATACTGAAAGTTGAAGTCCATGTCCTTCTTTTTCAACCATATAAAAAAAAACTATATAACAAAAATGGGTCGACGATATCCAATAAAGACATGACTTGATCTTTCTCTTTATACGATAATACCCATTCGTTTGTACTTCATTTCTGACTTTATCTGTTTTGTCGGTTATACCGCCTTTATCTCTTGAAATTTAATCTCGTTTGATAAAAAATATGGTAGTTTTTATGATTTTTTTGTACATAGTTTCAAAATTCATAGATTGAGAGACCCCATTTTGAAATTTTAAGAAATGTTAAAGGTAGTTTAGAGAAATGCATATATAAAAAATATTTGTTTTTTTAAGGAATAAAAAATATTTGGGTTCTTAGTATATCTAAAATTCAAAACGACGATATTTGACGAGTTTTCAAGATTCATTGAAGTGAAAGATTCTAATTTTTATTAGTAAGTATGATAGCCACACACCACAGATTATAACCACTAATTTTTTCATCTTCTCAAAAAACACTTGCATATAGTATTTTTCGTTGAAGGAAAACTGGAATTAACTATAAGGATTTTTTTTAATTGGACAAGCAATGAATTACGTTGACATGGAATCAAAACAAACACTTAATGAATTTCGTGCTCTGAAGCAGGAAACAAACATGGACACCAAACACGGTATAGATATTGACACATCGTCATCGATAAAAATTTGAGAAAATCATATGATTAAATGTAATTATATATTTTGGTGTTGGACACAAACACGTATTCACGACATCGAAATACACTCAATTTAAGAAGTGTACGTGATTCATAGCTTATGTGTTGAAAGAACGTGTACATGTAGCTCATTAGACATGTACTAGTTTTTTTTTTATTCCAGGTAATAAATTATGTGGACATGAACCTGATCAATATACTTATGATGTATGTTTTAAGAAAGTCAGTTTAGGGCATGTGTGCAACATCTGGTTCTAAGGGAGAACAAGTTTTTTAACAGTTGCTTTTTGAAAAATAAAATCTAAGGAATAAGAGGCATGTGATGAGCATGAAAATAGAGAGCATGTGTTATCGGTGGCGGAGTCAGACAAAATTGTTTGGGATGGCCTCCATAAAAAATAGACTAAAATATATAAATCATACTTCATACAACATATTTAAGTAATAAACCAAAAATCGATCATTCAAAATTTAAAGTGCATAATACATCGATAATTAAATATTTAAAGTGACATTTTACGCTTTCCGAGTGACTTGAAATCATCAATAATTGACTCGGAACTAATAGATGCACTAATTTCCCTTTCAATATAAACTGACATGCTATCTGCTAGATACCCAGGGCCCATCTTGTTTCTCAACTTGGACTTGATAATTTTCATTGCTGAAAAATATCTTTCTGTTGTGGCTGTAGAAACTGGAAGAGTCATAATAAGGCGCAACAACTTATCAATCAAGAAGTATTCTTTGTTTTGTCCAGTGGCAGCCAAACATGAGCACAATTCTTGAATAGTTGATAAATTCTTGAAAGTTGATGATTGGCGAACATCAAAAAGGAAATGTCGAAGATCAAATGGCAATTTCATCTTCTCATGATCACTAAAATCCATGGGATAATATTTTTGAACAAGAGTACATATAGTGTCAACATCAAAAGCTTTATATCCATCCTCGGGAGACAAAGAACAACTTAGAGTCAACAAATTCATTGCTTGCTCACTAAATCTACTATTCAACTCTTATAATTGTTTGTCAATGGTAGTAAAAAAAATTTCAACTCTAAAATAATGCTCTATTGTTACCTGATTCTCTTCAAGACGAGAACGCCCAAATCTTGTTGTTGAATGACAATCATTGAGGTCAGGAATTTCAATACCATGTTTTTCACAAAAAGGCACCACATTAGCAAACAATTTATCCCAACCATTTTCTCTCAAATCTTGAATAAGAGCTTTTGTTGAACGAACCAAAAGCATAGCATTAACAACATCCTGAGATTGTTTTTGCAAGGATTGACAAAGCAAATCTGTTGTTCCCATAATTTCTTTCATCAAATGCAAGATAAATATAAAATCAAAAGACTTCAAATAATTGTAAGAACTATCGGCATCCGCACGTTGGGCAAATTTTTTTGCTTCTTTTGCAATTATTTTTAAAACTTTACAAGTTGCTTCATACATACTTATCAAGCTACAAATAGAATTGAAATGTGATCCCCAACGAGTATCTCCAGCTCTTTTCACAGTACCGACTTGGTTTTTACCTTTACCGGTTACAATCTCCCCTGTCTCTAACAAATTTGCAATTTCTTCTGATTGGGCAGCTTGTAACTCATCATGGCGCTTAGTAGAAGAACCAACAACATTGACAACAAAAGCCAACTTCTCAAAGAATTAATGAATTGATGTAACTTCTCTTGATGCAGTAACTAAGGCAAGTTGCAACCGATGAGCAAAACAGTGGACATAGTAAGCATAAGGACAATCTTTCATAAAAAGTGCTTGTAAACCATTCCATTCTCCTCTCATATTGCTAGCACCGTCATACCCTTGACCACGAATGTTAGAAACATCAAGGTTATGTCGAGAAAGTATACCACATATTGCTTCCTTAAGAGTTAACGAAGAAGTGTCATTAACACGTGCCGCATCAAAAAATCTCTCTTGCATCAAACCAGCTTTATCAACAAATCTTAACACAATAGCCATTTGTTCCTTTTTTGACTCATCACGAGCTTCATCAACAACGATGCAAAATTTAGAAATTATAACCTCTTCATCTTTTTCAATATCATCGGCCTTCCTCTTGTAAAATGAATAGATTGTTTGACTCTTCATCTTGACTTTTCTGTTGCAAAGAAACAAATTTATCAAAGTGATGTAAGAATATTGTTAAGACTTATAATGAAACAAATCTACAATTGACAATGGTACTGCTAATGTCTAATGAGAAACAATACCATTGACAAAAATGATTGTAAGCGTGAAATCACTATGCATAGGTTATATATATATGAGTGTGTTGTTTGATCATGCAAATAAGGACAATTATCTTCTAATATAATACTCGGTTGGTGGTAGGTGCATCAGTGTGAAAACAGATGAGGAAAACAACCTTTTTGTCCCATGTTATATGACAACATTCTTCAAAATCAGGTTATATTAACAGGATAAACATAATATGACAACTATCATATATTTCTAAATCAAAATGCTTATCTGCTTCAAGTTGCAAGCTGTAACACCCCGTTACCCAAAAGCAATTAAATAATAAATATTCATAAGAGTAATTCCACAACGGGTATGCTACACTTCATTTCAAAAATTCCTTAAATAGAAAATAAAACTATTTAATTCAACATCTTTCATAACTTCAAAATCATGCAGCGGAAAATTTGTATTTCAAATAACAACAACAAAGGTTAAATTCTCCAAACAACATCTTGGCATAAAACCTAACAACAATTTCAACCATCATAGGGCCATAACAACAAGTTCCAAAATAGGATACATAGGAAAGAAAACAATAATAAGAATATTTCACATCCCACGTATCAGAGCCCTAGACACGACATTGAGCCACCACCGACTACTCAGGATCACCTGCAAGTTACCCATAGGAAGGGCAACATTTTCAAGCAGAAGGGGTGAGATTCACAACAATAAAATATAGATAATAAAATCTTCAATTGAATCTAACACCCTAAACATCAAATACATCATCTTGCAAATATAAGTATATAATTCACAAGCAACAACAAACATCATCAAAATCCACCCATCACAATATGTATATAAATATCTACATATATTCATCAACAACATCATCATCATCAATGTGGCAACTACAACCAACAATTAAGACTCATGCAAATGATATGACAACACTGCTAAGGCAACACCTTAGACTCCTCAATAAATGCAAATATGCATGTGGTACCAAACAGGACCGAAGCCCTCACCGCTTTTGAATGGTTAAAACATTCATCAGGACCGAAGCCCTCACCGCTGTTGAGCAACCAGTGCTCCAGGACATGAGTCCTCTCCGCTGTTTATGCATATGCAATGGACCTACTTGTGTATATCTACATACAACTTGACCATGCATACATAATCCATATGACTCCACTTAAACAACATGTATGGTTAATAGATAAAGCATACATTTCAGTCATCAACAGCAATCAACAACCAATAATCCAGCAATCCAAAATAATGCATAATTATTTATAAATATGCTCGAAAACAACAACACCAAGTACTACCATTCATGTACGCAATTCAGCACTCAAAAACTGTGCAGCTCGCCTCGCGAGCACATCTGCTCGCTATGGCGAGTTCCCAAAACTGCTTGCTCGCCAGGGCGAGTTCAAGGCGAACTCGAGGCGAGTGAAAAATAGGTGCTATCGGGAATTTGACATTTTTCTCACTCAAACCTCAATTCTAAGCTCCATATTCATCTTTTTAACCTAAAACTTGCTTCAGTCATCATTAAAACCATCTAGGTACCTTAAACCATCCCCAAAACACCTTATAACAACATTTCAAAAATCAAGTTTTGATCTGGCTTGCTCGCGAGGCGAGCTATGAAGTTGCTCACTCGTCATGGCGAGCACAGCTACTCGCGAGGCGAGCGATGAACTTCTGTACGGGCAGAAAACAGGTTTTTCCCCAAAATCCAATTTTTCTTCAATTCACTCCCCAAATCAGTTTACAGGTGTGAGTTAACTTACTGTATGCACTCAGAACCTATTTCTAACATCAGAATCACAATTTCAACTCCAAAATCATCATTTCATCATAAAACCCCAAAATCCCAATTCACTCCAAAACTCTGTTAAACTCAAATTCAGAATTAAAATCTATACTACTGAAGTAAACCTCACCCTTACCTTAGAATTGCAGAAAGAAATGCACAACAATTTGGTTCATGGGTTCTACTTGCTCTTCTCTCCCTTTTCTCCCAACTTGACAGTTTCACGTAAAAAGCTTCTGACATCTATTTTCCTAACTTCCCTCTTACTTAACTCCCTTTATTTTCATTTAACTCCCTTTAATTCTATTAAATATTAAATAACTCCCCAAACTCCAAAATAATTATTATTTCTCACTTAATCCAATTATTATTAAAATAAACCATATAATAAAATAAACACAGCACATAAATCACCAAAAATCATATATATATATATATATATATAGACTCCACATAAATCAAAATAATTAAATATATCGACTAGGGCGTTACACAAGCAATACAGTTTCATTTCAAAATTAACTAGCTAAAGAGGCTTATACTTCTAAATCCAAATATATTGACTAGCTAAAGAGGCTTATACTTGGTTCTAATTTTTGAAACACTTTTCATTTGGAGTTGCTAGAATTAAGGAGAAACATATGAAGATGAAACTATAATGATCTGTCAACTTGTAATTTTATTAAGACAAGATAATTCCAAGCTGTATTTAATCAGAAAACAATTATACAAGATTTCATATTGAACATTCCACAACAGGCAACTGAGGTCTTTTATCCCTCCAGTCATATTGTTCCCTGCTTCTATCCCTAATGTCCTGGCAGTGTCTCAATTGTATTTACAGAATCATGACAAGAGATCACGCATAGTAATCACATTAGGTTCTATATACCATATAATCTTTGAAAATCCAATTATCCATATACTCTTTGAAAATCCAAAGCCGTGATTATTCTTTGAAAATGACATTAGATTTAATTCCAACTATAAGCTAGCTATAATAGTCAAAAATCAAAAATCCCATTTTGTTTTGATTAGGGTTATGGGAAAATTTAAATTGAAAACCAAATCAAATATCAAATTCATTAACAAACAAAAAGAAATCAAAGAATCAGAGATACACTTACAGTTGTTTAACAGTTTTAGGGTTTGTAGAAAGATTGAGACAAATGAAGAATCATAGTAGATATCAATGTTGAGAGAGGAGATGGAGGCTTTGAGTTAGAAGGAGAGTTCGTCTGTCACGACCGATTGCCGGTGGATGAAGGTGATGTTACCGCCGGCGGCCGGTGGCGGTGGGTGAATCGTGAATGGTGAGGATGAGAAAAGAAGCGCTTCTTTTCTTTCCAGTTATGAGAAGAAGAAAACGAATGAGAGAGTGGGAGTGGGAGAGAGTGGGTCAATGGCATGGTTGTAAAATTAAGATTATATCAAAGGTATTATAGTAATTTCACAGAATTAATGGGTAGGCCATGGCCATACCCTGTCCCCATGTGGCTCCGCCACTGCGTGTTACATTTAGATAAAGCCTAAGGAAGATAAATGTATTTTTCCCAAGGCAGACTTTTGTATTGCCAATCAAAATAAAAATTTCAACTTAGCCTTAGGGAAGATTTTGACAACTCTCAACCAAGTCTCTAACCTTATGAATGTTTAAAAATGTCATCGACTCTATTGAACTATCAAATTGATCCCATATTTAACCACTCACTATTAATTTAGTCTTTATATTTTAACAACTTACTATTAATTTGATCTCTTATTTATCCATTTGTCATTCCTAACATATTCTTTGAATGACTATTATGATTAAAATTTAAAAGAGTCAGATTTTTTTTTTTTTTTAAAATATTCAGGGACCTCATTTTTAACTTAGGACAACAATTTTCATATTATTATAGTAAGTCTTATAAAAAATAATAAATAAATAAAAAAGGTACGTAATTAGAGTCGGTTTCAGATATTTTTAAAGAGTTGTGTTATTTGAACATTTATTTAGATTACAACTGTTGTGACAACCAAATATCATTTCTCTTTTTACAAAGTTTTGATTTGTGAATTTTGACTGACATTTTGAACCTTCCTTCCCACCACGAGAGATTAATTTGAACATAAGCAATGAAGCATTATCATTACTGATGACCAGTCACAGATCGTGAAAGCGCCTTTTTACTCTCTCTCTGAGTTCTCAGATCCTCCGATGACCGCCGTTGGATTGACGGCGAAATTCAACCTTCACTCGCTACTGGCATTACGCTTCACTCCAACACACTGCACTTTGCTTTACGAAATCTGCAACTCCTAAGCAACAATCCCTCTCTCCGTATCTACTACTATTACTGCTACTCCAAGTTAGTGTTTCCGTTTCATTTTCAAATTTCATCTTCTTTCTCCATTTTGATCTATTACACAACGCATTTACTCCTACTCCAAACAAATATTTCAGGATCTGAAAATCTTAGATCTGTTAAAGTGAATTCGAATGTTTTCTAGGGTTTTCACTTTCTCAAACAGACTGCAATGACTACCAAACGCGCTTACAAACTACGTATCCTTCATTTGTTTCTTCTAGTTTTTTGCTTTTAATTATTATTGTTTGGCCTTGACGTGTTATGTATAGAGGAATTTGTGGCACATGCTTCTGCTGTGAATTGTCTTAAGATTGGTAGAAAATCAAGTAGGGTTCTTGTTACTGGTGGGGAAGATCATAAGGTTAATCTTTGGGCTATTGGTAAACCTAATGCTATCCTGGTTAGTTTTTCTCTCCTCATCTTTTTTAAATTTGTATTCTAATTGCTACTTTTAGAGTCAATACCCAATTTGTTACCGACAAAAAAATTAATACCATATTAGTCTTTTAACATTTTCAAACTGGGGACAAATTAGTATCTGTGGTAATGAGTCAAACTAATTTTTACTCTGTATAGGGACTAATTTGGGTAGTATTTTTTAGTAAGAGACTAAATTGGGATGAGAGAAAACTGTGAGGAATGTCTTTTAAGTACAACTCAGATGTAAAAGGCTGCAGTGACATATGACATGCTGTGGCAGGGGTTTGAATCGGCAATTCCCCACTTAGTCTGTGTGTTTTGCCACTAGGCTTTGAGACAAAAAAATAAATAAAAGAACTCAATGTCATTGATTCTATATATGCTTTTGATTTTCCTTATATTATTATACTAGGATTAGGATTATAATGGGGTTTCTTGCCCTCTTTTACATTTGGTGTCGTTGGAAGCTAACTTGTGTGGTAAACGGTAGTTGAAACTATGTTGTCAATCCGAGGATCTGTAGAGTGGCCAACTCCTGAAATGAGATTGCGGGGTATAGAATGACCGCTATTTGATTATTTTGGGCATACTACACAATTAATACTAATGAACATATAGTTGCTGCAAAATTAAACACATTACTCAAAATTTATAAAATATTTATTCCTAGTTAGATTTAAAAGGTCATAAGTCTTACGCAAATCATACATGTAAATACCATCGAAATTCAAAGAAACAAACAAGTTAAGCTTCTATTACTTAAAGTAACTAAACATCAAAACTCAAATAAAAGTTTTCATCAATAACAATCAATCAAACATTCCTCCTGTAGTGATTTGACCACAAAAATCACATGTAACCTTCTTCCTATCCTTCCCGTCCTTTAAATATTGTGCGCACAAGAACTAACCGAGCCACTGGTTGATGATGGTCAAGAAGGAGTAGGAGTTGTCATAACCCTGGTTATGTGAAGAGGATCAGATGCTGGGTGTTGGAGACGACGATAGCTCGCGAAGGTGGGGCTGGTACCGTACTACAGTGGCTGGTTCACAGGCAGAAGAGGGGAACTGACAGATGACCGAGGGAAAGTGAAAGGAAGAGAGGGGAAAACATGTTTATGGCCCACACTGAAGAGAAGAAGGATACCAGATTTTTTTATCATATGAGAAAGAAAACCCTAAAATGGCCATGTAATGAGTAATGACTAAATTTTAAGGGAATCTATGTTTTCAAACCCCTAATCCTATCACACTCCTGTAGCAGTGCCACTATCCCAAAACACAATTTGAATCTGAGGCACAAAGTACAAATGCAACTGCAATTGCAGCAACTTTACTCTGTCTGGGGGTGGCTAGCCACTGTTCTGCACCACCCCACTGCAATCGTGCCACAATGTGCTGCTATTGACAACATAGGATTGAAAAAGAAACATGGTGTTTGGATTGTTTTGTATGAGAACTTTTCAAGGTAGTATTGAATTGAGTTCACTCATATTGAATGTGTTAGTCATATCATCTGCATTTCTATTTCTTTTACACAGGGTCAATCTTAGGCAGTGATATTTTCTGCTTTTTACCTCTGTTCGTATAGTGTATCTTCCACTTGATATGTGTCCATTGGGGGACTATATTCTTTAAACCAATAATTATATCTTATTAGATTTGGGCATGTGCTATGAACTTTGAGCAATTCGAGATCATTCAGTTTTTATGTTTAGAGAGGAAGTAGATTTGCAAATTATTATGATTATGCATGCACTGCTAAGGTTTTGTGCGGTTGGTTGGGCCTGGAATGAAAATGTAAACATGTAAAAAAAATCGAGGCTAAAATGTTCTCCTTGTTTTGTTGCCTTTTTGGCTTCTCCAAGGTGTTTCTTTCATGAAGTATGAAAAATTTCCTCTCTTAGAAGTTCAAAGAATTAGGATTCTGCTATTTTTCTTGGTTCAATCAATGAAAAACACTACAGGGGTGCTAGTCCCTTTCTATAAATCCCACCCTGCCCAAGCCCAGTGAGATTGAACCTTGGACCTTTAAGCTGATACTGGTACCCAATATGCTTAAGTATTGGGATGTGTTTTTTTTTTCAATTAATCTAAGCACATTCCTCAGAATATATTGGGTAAGGAATATGTATTCCCAAACAAAAAATTATTCGTAACATGGCATAAAAGATTCTTAGGAGAAAAATAGTGTCTACATTCCTATGAAAACATTCCCAAGTGAGTGGGTGTGAAAATAGATTTACATGAGGTGGGAATGAAATTTAGATATAAATTTATTTTTAATTCCTATAACCACCTTATACCTTGGGAATGTTATAAAAGTTTGGCAAACACTTGTTTTTTTAATAAAAAAATACCCAGGAATAGGAATCCCATTATTATAAATTTATATATACCCGGGAATATTATTCCTGATGGTATGAGTTTACAAAACTTGAAATCAATGCCATAGTGTCCCCTTGGAATTTACAAGTGATTGGTTTCTTACATAATGCTATTATGCATTTGAGTCTTTGTTTCTTGAGATAATTAGGAATGATACTGATATTATCTTCTTACATACTTTTGTTGGTATAGTAGTGACTAGAGGGAATATATTTTTATGTATTTATTTTCAGTAGAGTTTTTCACCTTTTGCAGAGTCTGTCAGGACACTCAAGTGGAATAGACTCTGTAAACTTTGATTCGTCTGAAGTGTTGGTAGCTGCTGGAGCTGCAAGTGGTACTATTAAACTTTGGGACTTAGAGGAGGCAAAGAGTATGTTGTTGCTTGCTATTTCCTTTAACGATACTGATGAAAAGAGATCAGAGTAGTCTCATAAAACTTATTCAGTTTTTTTACCACGACTTTTTTGCTCAAACTGATGACTTGCTATGTTTCTTTGGTAGTTGTTCGTACTCTTACGGGTCATAGGTCCAACTGTACATCAGTAGACTTCCATCCTTTTGGAGAATTCTTTGCATCTGGTTCTCTGGACACCAATCTTAAGATATGGGACATCAGAAAGAAGGGTTGTATTCATACATACAAGGGTCACACTCGAGGGGTAAATGCAATTCGGTTTACCCCAGATGGACGGTGGGTTGTGTCAGGTGGAGAAGACAATACTGTGAAGGTTAGAATTACTTTTCTTTTTCATGATATTAGTGGAGTCAGATTCCATAACAAGGCTGTTGTAATCAATTGACATAAATATATTTGCATTTCTCTATTATCTGGTTGCTGAAGCCCACTTTCTTAAGAGTCACCCTTCAACACTATGTGAAAGTTTCCAAGAAATACTGAAATAGTAGTTATTATTGTATAGTAACTAAAAAAGAAAAAGTATTGGATGTCCTGTTGGGGATGATACAATGAAGACATCTAAATGAAACAAAAATGCGCATCAAGATTTATTCATGACGATGATGGATGCCCTCCAAAGACAGAGAAAATTCAAAGGCGACCATAATATTCGTAAGCAGGTGACTAGGTGAGGAAATGAGGGAAAACGCTAGAAAATAAGAGGAGAGAATTCAAAGTATTTGTATCATTATATTTTTTCTTTCTGAATACATGTAGTGTTTATGTTTACATGGTGTGAGTTACAGATCAGTTGAATCCGTAGCTGCCAGGCAGTTAGATCTATCAGAGGATAGCTAGGCTAAGTCATTATTGATTGACTCTTGCACAAAATAATGTGCCGAGTCAGCAGTCCAGCATAGTTACTATATAAGCTGTAATGTAGCTCACCAGAATCAGAGTATTCATTTACGATTCCTCACAAACACTCTTCTCTTGAATTCTCCCACTCTTCTATATTGTTATTACACCTGAAACTCTGTCAAGTCATTTTCATGGAGTGTGTGGATGGGAATCTAATTCTTGTAAGCTAGGCAAGACGACTTTCCTTCTCCTTTCCTTTTCACCGTAGTTGTGTTTGTGGATTTGAGTTAGCTGCCCTATAGGGGAGTAGAGAATGGTTTTGTTGAAGTCTATCACTTCACCTTTCATATTTCAAACAAAAAAAGTTTCTTTGGACCTTCTCCCTCAACATTGGTCAGCTCTTTATAAGAAGTTTGCCAATAATAAATAGGCTTAAGACTGCATGCTGTATATAATCATTAGGTGGATTTGGTCGGCGGGGAATGCTTGCATTTATTTTGAATCCTTTGCCATGAGCCTTCTTTAGGATAGGTTTCTATTTACTGGCCTCTAATTGGTGTTTGACTAATGGCTGTTTCTCCTCTTGGCATGTCGATTGAACAGCCTTGCTACATTCTGAAGTCTGTTTTTTACAAATATTTTTTACCCCCCTTGTTGTGGAAGATATATTGTCCTCACTCTTATCACGTTGTTAGCTTTCTCTCTTATCCAATCAATTTCAATTCTAACTATTTTTGCTGTCACAAATCATAATGTTTTGAAATGAGTTATCTAATCTTTATTGACACTGGTATGTGACTTGAAATCCTGTACTTGGCTCATCCGTCATTTACTTGGTGCATAATTTGTAATGTATTATCTTAATATTTAAATGGATTGTGATCTGGCTATACTGTCGCTTCACTTGTGAATGGTGTTTTCCTTAAACTTGACATAAATTATAATAATGTATACAATTTGTAGTTGTGGGATCTGACTGCGGGAAAACTCTTGCACGATTTTAAGTCTCATGAGGGCCAGATCCAGTGTATAGATTTTCATCCCAGCGAGTTTCTACTAGCAACAGGTTAGTCTTACTTTTCTAATTTGTAATGAAATCAAAACAGTAAGTGTCTTGACAAGTAATGGTGTGTTTGGTTTGTTTTTTATATTCATTCTTAATCGATATGGTTCTATTAGTTGCTATTAAATTGCTACATTGTTTTCACTCTGTTTTTGCTGAAGTTGTGAGTTTTAGATTAAAGGGTTCTAATAGTAATTATTAGAAAACCTAAGCATCACACCTTACTCATACTAATACTAGACTCCTAATCTTCAACAAAAAAACTAATCCTGATAATTCTATACTCCTCATCCTAATTAAATTAGGAAACAAATCATGAAACATAAAGAAATATGAATGCCAATCCTGAAAGGTTATCCAAGATATTCTTAATTTCTCAAGATACAGCTTTAAGATTATGGGATAGTTTTTGTATATTCTAACACCCGCTCAAGCCAAAGCTCATTAAGCATTAAGCTTATTACAAATAATAAACTGTTAAAATAAATATATAGTATGTGCGGGCAACTAATGGAAGTTGGAGATGTATTAGAGACAAGCATTGTTGGAAAGACAACTCAACAAGATGGTTCGAATGATCACAATGTGAAGAGCTGGTTGGGATGTTGTGTAACTATGGAAGAAAAGACTTGCTGGAATGATCATTAGTTGAAATTTCCTAGCAAGCTGCTATACAGTGAGAACTGAAATTCCCCAAATCCACCAAGAACAACATTAGGAAGCCTTTAGCAACCAAAATAAATAAATAAATTAGGAAGCCTTAAACTTCAAGAAAATTTAGGGCAGTTAAAATAATGAAATTGAATCTGGGAGTAGTGTGCCACAACCATGGAAAATTCATTAGAGGATGACTCATTGATGATGGGAGGAATCACCTATGGTGCAATTCACATCTGGAGGCTACTAGCTAGTATGAATTCCAATTAAATTTATCACCAATTTAGGACAGCCGGGACTGATTTCAATTTTGCGTTGCTGGGGTTAAACTGAATGTGGGATAAATAAGGCATTAAGGCCAGATTGCATTTGGGATAGTTGGGGTCAAGGCGTCAAGCTTTGTGAGATAGCCAGAAAAGTCCACTAACAAAGACAGAACTTGTGAGTGAAATGTTTGCTAGAATCCGTGCATAAAATCATGTTATTTCTTTATAGCCATCTTTGCCAAATTCTATTAGAATTATAATTTAATTGCCAAATGCAATCACAAAATTTAACATATCTTACAAAAGCAAGCAACCCAATTTGGCTTACCTAGCAGACACATCTGTTTGTTGTCAATTCTAGGTTATTTTATTTACACGATTACATCACAGTTAGTGCTGGATTCTTGTGCTGTTTTCTTTTGTATATTTTCCCCCCCTTTTCTTTAATCGAATGAAATCAATTGTAATTTTTATTTCAATAATATATTTCCCATGCACAGGCTCTGCTGATAGGACAGTTAAATTTTGGGACCTTGAAACTTTTGAGCTTATTGGTTCAGCTGGTCCGGAGGTACTTTCGGTTACAGCAATTTTACTAATAAGTTTAAAATCGACATTTAAAGTTAATTTTGTTTTGATTGAAATATCTTAAGAATTTTGTATATTTGTATTTCAGACAACTGGAGTACGGTCTCTTACTTTCAGTCCTGACGGGAGGACCCTACTATGTGGTTTGCATGAGAGTTTGAAGGTAAGCTCCTCTTTTAGTTGATTATGTGAGATCACTATCTATTAAGGTAACTTTTCTATTTGGTTTTGTTTAGGTTTTCTCTTGGGAACCTATAAGGTGCCATGATATGGTAGAAGTTGGTTGGTCTAGATTGTCAGATCTTAATGTTCACGAAGGAAAACTTCTTGGCTGTTCATACAATCAAAGTTGCGTTGGAGTCTGGGTCGTGGACATCTCGGTAGATGCATTTATCTTTCAGAGAAATTACTTACGCTTATAGTAATGGTTGTATTTGATACTATTTGATGCTAATGTGTCATTTTTACATTTCTGACATCTTGTCCAGCGAATAGAACCATATGCACTCAATAGTATGAACCAACTAAATGGCCATTCAGAATCTAAATCCTCAAGTGGAAATACGACTGTATTGAACGAAATTACAGCCAAGGCTAGGCTATCTGTTTCACAAAATCCGGATCCATTACTGAAGGAAACAAGATCTCTTGGAAGGTTGTCAGTTTCTCAAGATTCAGACACCTTGAAGGATGGAAAATATTTGGCATGTATATATCTTTTCTCCTTTTATAAATCTTTCATTTGCTTTTAGGCATTTGTTTTGATTAATTGCTTGTTTAATCCATCTTGTTTTGGTTCCTATTGTCCTAAATATGCTTATGGCCAAAACTTCTCATTACTTGACTTATTATTGCATGAAGCCACAGGAAGTGCACCAAGTACTCCTCAAAGGATAAATTCTAATTCTAGTTCAAAAACAGTCTCTGGTGGTTCAACAGCAGTGCTTAATTCAACCGCTCAGAAAAGGAGTTCTTTGAAATCACATACAACGTCAAGTGTTCCACTCATCAATAGATCAGATATTATACCTGTTATTGTCCCCAGAACTAGCACTAGGCCAGAGTCTGTAGCTGATTCTAGAAAAGAAGTTGGTGTTGCTGGAACAACAATGCCATTATCTTTGCAGTCGAAGGCAGTAGATATACGTAAATTTACAAACAACAGAGATGATGGGGATAAGCCACCTTTCTCTCATGTGACAGAATTTGCAGCTTCTAAGGGTAGCGAATTAAGTGGTTTTTCAGATAAAAATAATTTGCCTGCTTCTGTAAGCTCAACTCAAGGTAATAAACTACTTAATTGTATTGTTAGTGTAATTAATTTTTTTTAAGTCCTTGCATGTCACATTTCCAGAATCATGGTAGAAAGGGTGGGAGGTCGAAAAATCTGACGATTAATTCTTGTGTGTCTATGCTGCCAACCCAAGTATACGTCTCATTGGCATTGACTGTCCAAAAACCCTTCGGGGTACTACGGTGAACCTAATGGGGATCCAAAAACCTTAGTTACTGGTGATTCTGTATAAAAAAGTACAGGGTTGAGCATGTACTTCAAGCTTTTAAGCGAATTAGTTTCTTCACTGGTGTTAAAGGTTAAAGCTGATCTAACTTAACTAAAGCTCATGAGAGCTTGTAGACTCTCCCACAGTGTATAAAACACTTGTAAGCACCCTAACTGTTTCAGTTATGTTTGTAACTAACTGACTGACATTTGTCAGTCAGTCAACCACCCTTCACCAGCTAGAACTGGTTAAAGGCAATCTATAAATAGATTGGCCTCAATTGTAATTGTAACAGAAATTCAATACAATCATTTTCCAGTAGAGAAGTTCAATACTTTAGCTCTTACAATTTCACTGAATATTCATCTATGAGAAATCACCAAACTGTGATCTGAGAAAATAATATAACTGGTAATATATTTCTTGTTTTTCACAGAATTTGAAAGGCATCTTCTCTTTCAATAGTAATATATTTCATGTGTCTGAGCCAGAAAGCGTTCCTGGTGTTACTCACAAAAAGAAAGTACCAGAAGTCTGTGTCTGAGTTGGAAAATAATTTTGCTACAGATAAACTTAGATTGCTCGACATGTCAGTGTGTATTAAAAATATAGGTTCTATATACAAGCAAATTCCATTCTATGAAGAGAAACACCAAACTGCAATGACATATATTGATCCTTAATTGTCTGGCAAGCTATTCAGCTTCTATACGATGGGCAACTGTGAGCATGTCATGTTGTGAAAAGGATGACTTGTTTTGTCAGTCATTCTATCATCCAAAGATAATATGCTGTTCTTTTTTTGACTATTATAACATGCTGATTATAATTTAAAACATAGGTTTTTAGACAGTATTAACTTGCAGGAAGCCTTTAACTCTGTAAAGTGACTTGCTTGATACAAATGGCTAGGGCTGTATCAGCTCTTCAAAATGTTATGGGAAACTGTTGTCCTGATGGCTTCTCTTTGGAGTCCTGCATGTAGCTGTTTTAGTCTTATGTGAATTGACAAGGACAGTAAACACAAGGCAATAGTGAGACAAAATATAAACTTAATTAAACCAACCCATTCAACCTAATGTCCCAAAAAGTGCGAAGGTCCCCCTGACCTTGTTATTATGTTATAATGATTGATTGATGGGTGCTTGTTCGTGAAAATCTGGAAATCTTTTGTTCTGTTGGATGGTGAATTACTAATTTTTGAGTTGTCTTGTGACAGATGAAGGCGGGGGTCAGAAACTGAACAGAGATGGATGTTCTATTGAAGTACAGAAACGAGGTATCTTTTAATTGTTAATAATGATATAATCATTATTTATTAATATAAATGGTTTCTTATTTTTATCCTCTTTAAATTATATAGGGAGAATGCGCTCACTTCTCACTTTGGAAAAGAGGGAACGCTCTCTTAATTTTGAGGAACCTAGACACAGAATTTCTCATGGGAGGACACCATCAGTTCATGTGCTTCCTTTCAGTGGGGTACTATACTGTTTATTATTTTGTTCCATACTCATTTTATTTTATTTTATTTTATTTTCTTCTACTTCTATTAGATTTGAGGTTGTCAGAAAATCCACTTTAATTGCGGCCACCCCTGCTGTCTGTTATTGCCTTATTGGGTTGCATTGTCTGCCGTCATTGCAACGGTACAACATCTTTTGTGTGTTGGGTTGAGGGAGCAGGCTTAATCCTTAATTGTCTTGAAATACGACCTTTGTAGTGCTTATAAGGCTTGAGCAGTACATAGCTTCCATGCAAGTTTTGTGGGTGGAGTTAGACCAAGTTCAAATATTTTGATATTATCAGAATCTGTCATAGATTTATTGTTGAGCTGCCCACATCGTCCATACAACATGGTTTGGTGTGACGAGTATGTTGGACAAACTACCTTAATTGCGACCACCTCTTTGGTTTTTTATTGGGCCACTTTGTCTAGTGTGATGGTTGATTCGAGGGGGTAGTCTAGTGTCACTTCTCCTAGAAATGTGGCCTTTGTAGGACTCATAAGGCTTTTTTCAGGGACAAGTTTGCTCTAATACTTCCGAACTTTGTTTATAACAAAAGCTCTAGCCACACACTCTTTTTCAAACCCTTTCTCTCTTATTGAATAAAATTCATATGGGTCCCACTCCCACCATTTTTAAAAGGCGTCCCACACTAAGTGAGACCTACATTAATTTCATCCAATAAGATATAATGTGTTGGAAAAAGAGTGTATCTCTAGCACTCATCTTAAAAGCATTTTCTGTTTCTCAAACAATTACACAAGTGACACCTTGTTTTCACTTTGTTTCCTATTCTTAAAGGGATGTGTTGGAAATAGTGAGAATGACTTCTGTTATCTTCTCAACTCAAATGGGTCCTATACAAATCTTTGAAAACAAGAAATAAAGTGTTTCTGAAAACAGAAAATGTTTTTTCAAACTTAATAGGTATCGTCCCTACATATGACAATACATTGTCCCTACCAATTGAACTAAGCTCATGGGGACCACTTCTGCATGTTTCTACCTGCCAATATTTGTTACATGTTAATAAGACAGTTGTGTTGAACTTCGGAAAATTCACGGATTCAGAAGCAATTTCATGTTTGATGCAATTAGATTGAGGAGGCAGCTTTATTTTGCCTTTTCCTTGTATCATTTCCACCTGTTTACTCATCCCTGGATGTTACAGAGAACACATTCCATATCCACTGAGAAGGCCACAGTTTCTGCTAGCGATGAAGATTCTATTGCTGATTTAATGGAACAACATGATGAATTTATCAGTTCAATGCAGAACCGTTCATCCAAGTTGAAGGTATTGATGATTGGATTTGTTAATTTTTATGATTAGTTTTCTGTGTCCTTGGAACTTTTTATTACTTTTGTATTGGCTTTCTGTTACTTGTATAATGAGTCTTGGCATGATATTAAACGCCAAACAAGTTGGGCTTGTAGGACATGACTTGCTTCCGCGTCCTTTTTCTTTTCATTTATGATATCTGATAGGGGAACATAATTTAGTAGAGAAGAACAAGATCGGAAGACAATGTATCTGTTGAAATTATAGGAATTTAGGTGGGTGAAAAGAAAGAATTCATAGTATATACTTTTTTTTTTTTTTTTTTTGTGAAAGAAACTCATAATATATACTATTAGTATTGACATATGTTGCTCAATGATGTGCTACGAAAGACAAAGCAATAGCCTGTATTTACAGTAATACTGGACTTTTTAATTGAACAAGAGAACAAATAATGATTAATGATGTATGGAAATCCCTCCTTCCATCCTTCGAGACCATCCAAGATACTCTTGAAAATATTCATGATATTCTATGTTCTACAGTGTCCTCTTACAGTATAAACCACAAACAAACTGGTATGCTCAAGACTAAAAACGTTTTCAAAGCAATATTTGCTAATAAATTTGTTTATTGAAAGAAGAAATCCTTCAAAAAATCTTTAGTCAAGTACCACAAATAACCTAAGAAGGCCGCTTTATATTATAGCTTAAAAGAGCAAACATCAAATATTTAGCTCTGAAGGATTTTCCTCAACATGCAAAATAACATGGTTTTATACAAAAAGCACTCTTTTAACAAAAAATTATCCTCTAGAGAACAATTTAAATGTAATTTTGGTAATTGAGCAATGCCTACTACCATTCATAGATTTGCTGAATTTTGAAACCATTATATTTCAGGTTGTCTTCAGACGTTGGGAAAGAAATGATGTTACAGAGGTCATTAGCACGATGGCAAAGATGGGCGATCATGCTGTAAGCATTTTGAGTTGCTTGTTTTTTGTTTTTACAACTTCTCAATTTTTGTGTTCTCTTTTATGGTATAAACAAATTTGATGCATATTTTTTTTTTTGGCAAATAGAGTTCTAATAATTCATTTAACTTAATTGTATTTATTCCAGGTGATTGCTGATGTTGTTAGCATTATAATGGAGAAAATTGATATGGTCACACTTGACTTATGTACAGGTCTTCTGCCCCTTCTTACCGACCTTTTACAAAGTGAAATGGATAGGTAAATGTTGTCTCTTTTACTGTTATAATATGAAAGCAGCTATAACAATTTGTTTTGCGAAGTTATCATATTTAGCTAAAGTTACAGCCAGTAGCAAGCAAGTTATCAAAGTAGGAGAAAATGGATAGTTTCTAAAATTGTTTTGAAGTGATTGATTATTTTGCGGTTTCTTTATTTTTGAGGACCAAATTGCCCAAACCTTCAATTTTGAGACTAAATTGATAGTTCACTTTATAGTATTTTATTTTATAGATTCAGTTCTATGCTGACAGTTCTGGTATTCACATATCTGTAGACATCTATCTATATCCGTGGAAATGTTATTGAACCTGGTCAGAGTATTTGGTTCAGTAATCTATTCAACGCTGTCAGCTAAACCCTCTGTTGGTGTTGATATTGAAGCAGAGAAAAGGTTCATAATCATGACTTATTTTATTTTACTTTTTATATATTCCATCACACAATTTAATTAATTTTTTATTGTTAATGAGATCCAGGCTAGAGCGCTGCAACGTCTGCTTTGTAGAGCTCGAAAAAGTCAAAGGTTTCCTACCTTCTCTAATGAGGTACATGTTTAAGTTTATCAGTTCCCCTTTTGTTTCAGTCAATTCTGGCGGTGCTAAATGGGTGTAATGCTAAATGCTTTCTATTTTATGCGATTGGCTTAAATTCATGTTATTTAATACTCCCTCGTCCCAAATTGTATGTCGCTTTAGGGAAAAAAAAATTGTCCCAAATTATATGTCGCTTTACAATACCAATGCAACATGTTCCGCATATATACGGCTCACTTTTCCTTTGTATGTTCCTATTTAAGTCTCCTAGCCAAGCATTTCTTGTGCTTGCTAGGATTCTTTGCGTTTTGAATAAACTTCATTTTAGCTTCTTCTTCTTCAAAAAAAAAAAAATACCAATGCAACATTAATGTCACTTTTCCGATTATAACCTTAACTATTTATTACTATCTCTTCTTTCAATTCTTTCATTTATCTTTCCCATATTATTTATTAAGGACAATTTTGTAAAACAACCCATAATATCTTTTTTCCACACAATATTAATTGCATTTCTTAATATGTGTGAAATGCACAAAACGTCATACAATTTGGGATGGAGGGAGTACTAGCATGCATATGAGGGCACTAACGTACTCATCTTGGGGAAACATGTTTTTGCAATTATTTGAAAAAATTAGTTATATGATTAGATAAAAAAGGATAAAATTGTAAATGAATAAATGAAATAATTTAGCTATGCTAAAACTTGGTATCTCTATAGTTATATGATTAGATAAAAAAGGATAAAATTGTAAATGAATAAATGAAATAATTTAGCTATGCTAAAACTTGGTATCTCTATATAAGTTATAGATTTTGAAAGCAGAAAAAATATAAACACTTTGTGCTAAAAATAATGTATTAGGATGATTTAGAATTTCTAATGTTAATTTCCACTTTATTTGCCTTTCATCTATAGAAGAGGAGGATCAGTTGCAAAATCTGCACACGAGTTGAATCTGGCACTTCAGGATGTATCGTGACTTTGACTGTATTAGATTAGTCTTGCTGCTCAAGTTACATGGATGCCTGTAGAGGTTTTTTGTGCATCTCAAAGATTTAAAATCTCTACACAAGTCATCAAGAGTTTGATGCGTTGTCTTTTGGCATCGAATCATGTATGCACATTTATTTATTGCTGTTAAAACTCAAGGGTGATGATGATAAGTGGCGGCACTGATAGTCTGATACTGCTAATTCTTCAACATACACACGGAAACCAGAGCTGATGTGATGTGCTGCACTTTGCTAATAGATTAGTTTTGCACAGTTCTGTTTATAAGCTTAAGCTTAATGTGGAGATCTCACTCCCGTCAACAACTAACCTAATATGGGACAATGCTACTACTGATACTGATCTAATCTTAGTTGAAAATTTGTTGTTATTTATTGTTTTAGTGTCTTAGCTTAGGCGCGATTGTATGAGACTGTGACCCTTCATTTTCTCTGTTCCAAATTATTGTATGATTTCTTTCAATGCCTTCGGTAACTATTATATTACTATGGATTAGTGTCGTATATAACGTAGGAAATGAATCGACAACTTTGTCCCGGTAACTATTATATGCCTTGCGGTAGCCTTGTTTTATTTTATTAATCTTGTTATTATTATAACAAAAGGAGGTCTCTTGTTATATTCTCATTCAAACTAATCTGTCGGATTCACTATATACAAAGAGGATAATGCTTGTTCTTACGAACACCCAAATAATGAAACACATGACTTGTTATCTTCAGTTGATTTTCACCAATACTCGGTCATGATTACTGCCAAATCCGGACTTAACAGCTTTGTATTTTTATTTATTTATAAAATAGCAACATGTTAATCTCTTCTCTTTCATTTGTGACTTTGTAAAAATAGCAATTCCCATACAAAAATAGCCAAATTTTCATAATCAAAAGGTTCTTATAAGGAGAATAAGTGAATAACCATGGATTATTAAACAAAACATCACTCACAAATGAGCTGGCGTATGGTTGGCTCCATATTGTTTGTATTTGCAATTTAAGAGTGTTGATTGCTGTTCGTTAGTTTGGCACTTTTAGATCTTGCCGTTGTGAGAATTTTTGAAGTTTTAAGGTTGCCTTTTCTTAAAGCAGTAGTACATCCGCAAAGGGAAAGTAATATGTTGCATTTCTTCAAAATAATATGGTGCTGAAAATGAAATGTTGGTTTCGGTTTTACGATTTTCTGGCAATGAAGTGGTTGGTTGACATTGAAGGTGAGGTTAGATTAGAATACCAAAAACATATTTTTATTTTTAAAGTCAAAATGCACAAGTCAGCAAAGGTGGTCGTTAAAGTACTCTCATACGAAAGGAATAATGGGGTAAGGTAGAATATTTTTCTCCAAAAGAAAGGAATTGTAACAAACTTTCTCATAGAGCGCAAGAGAAATGAATGAGATCATAGAACAATAACAATTCAATTAACTTTCTCCTCTTCTTCTCTCAGCATTCTTGCAGTTTCCAATTGTTCTCTGTATCGGATTTCATTCAAAACTTGATAAAATATTGATATTCACACTATTATGAAAATATTCACTTGAGGAGGCATATTGCAATTATCGGTACACCACATTTTAGTATGGTGCACCTTTTTGTGGCCACAAGATAACATTCCAGAATATAACAAACATTACTAAGTACTGAATATGCTTGTTTTACATCTCATACCACCAAAGCATCAAACTAATTTAATGATAAATCTACCTATATTTTGATACACCATTTTAATATCAGATTTGAAATGGAAAAAGTTTCACAAGCCACTCCTATTCTATTCTCATGACTAAATCTATTATTTCTAATGTCAGTCACAACAAAACACAGTTGAATCTCAAGGCTTCTGGCTCCATATGGTACGAGAAATCCTATCGGGCAAGAGGTAACCAAGAACAACTTAAGAGGGTTAAGCAAACCATCTCATCCAAGGGCATATTCTTATCAATGCATATTATTGCTGAACCTCTTTATATCATTTTTTAAACCAAAATCGAGTGTAAGGGATGAACTGCATCCAGTCCCTGTTCATATCTTGAAGTACTTGTAACCATACTCAGGGTTTGTCATCCCCTCTTCCCAATCACCCATGGACCGACCACCAAAAACAATTTGTTGGATACCAAGATATCTGTCATTCAGAGAAAGGTTAATCATTACTTTTGCATAACAAAAACAATAAATGCGAGCTTGGACATATAGTTACATTACATATATTCTTTACATTTTTATTACATGCAGTTCAGTAATTCAAACTTACTCTGAGCTTAAATTAGTAAGGCAGTTGAGAAGCACATCAATGGCAAAATAATCAGCAGTACCCAGGTCCACCCTGCAAGTACGATTTGTTTAAAGCTTAAACGTATTGAACCAACAGGAGTTTTGATTGAAAAATATACCCTACCACGCTTTCATATTCTACTGCAGTCATGTATTTAACTAAATGACATTGTTATTAATTGTTTGTATATTAAATTATTAAGTCTCTACAACTTTAATTATGATTCTGAAGCTTTCAGCTACTAGAAATTGTATAATAAAGAAAACTTCCCTCCTTTTCAATACCTATTTAGCTGGTGACAACCATCGAAGCCTTTTTTCCACTAGGTGAAGTTGAGTATATGGATCAAATAATCCACAATGTTCTGTTGTCAGTCAAGTCTAATGTTTTTTTTTGGAGATAAATCAAGTCTAATGATATCCCATTTAAATATAAATCTTTTTTAATGATATGACCAATAATATTTCTGGTACTCCCTCTACCTCTAACAATTGAACTATTCTCCATCTGGTCTATCCTTCATAGCGTCGTTTCAACTAGTTTTCTCTACTCTCTAAACAATACAAGACAAAACTTTAGCATCCTTTCTATTTTGGGAGCTACCCCATTTTTTCTCTTAATACAATCTTGTTTTTCTTTTGTAAGTAATCACTCACCTATTGTAACACTCTCATCTCTACAACACCGAGCTTGGTTTTATTTCGTGTTCCTGCTAAACATATCCAAGAGACAATGCCACAATACATGCTTTTTTTCGAATGGTATACTCATAATTGACAAGTCAATAAAAGCTATAAAGGGTACTAAATGATTAGGAGCGATTACTTTAAAGAGAAAGTTGGGGTAGCCTCCTATTCAGAAAAGATGGTCAAATCTTGCCCTAGGTAATTTAGACATGTGTGAACTGAGGAGAAGATCTCTAAAAGCCTTGGTAAGAAGAGTAAATCAAATGGAGAATAGTTCCAATAGTTAGAGGAAGAATGAGACCACAAAAAACTATATGCTAAACTAATATAAAGGTTCTAGGTTAAATAGTTCGTCACTAGACATGGTTTATGATATCATTGAATCCATGTTGTCAGTTCCTCCTAGAGTGAAAAGGCATTTTATTGTGGTTAACGTTGTTGTGGTTAATAATTTAATCTGCATCATTCAATTTTTTCAACCTTTGTCCATTGCAAGGTCATAAAACCATTTATTAAAAAGACTAACAGAGTTTTAGACGATATACCAAACTCGCCCCCAATTATCCTGGAACTCAACATCACTGATATCATGGAAAGATGACGGCATCACTTTGAAACCCTTATCTGAGTCATAGAGAGGATCATAATCCATTGACGAATTTGACATCTGCCATCAATTAAAAAGATACTTCAATTCTCTGTTAAAAGGGAACAGAAATTGAAAGAGAGAGAGAGAGGATAGTAAGCATGTAATGAATGAATGGGGTAAGTAAGTAAGTACCTGCAAGTTTGAAGAATTGTATGCCCCAAGTCGACCCATGACATACCATGCTTGAATAACCTATATAAAAGAATAAGATTTGATGAATGTATTATATAATATAATATAATATAGATTGAAAAGCTATAAAGAAGAGAAAAGACATACACTGCCAATTAGATTAACGTCACGATCAGATGGTGAACCATACAATTCAAACCAGATATATGAATCAAGTGGATTGAAGCTGCGAGGAAATTGAGAAGAGTAAACAACCACCAAGTAGGTCTCTGAGAGTATTAAATTATTAATAATTATGATAATACATACTCTCTAAAGGTGACTTTGGAGGCAACAACAGATCCAGTTTTGGAGCGACGAAAGTCTTTACCCTTTTTTCGAATTCTATCTTCCACCTGGAAGGAAAGAAAGGAATATATTCAGTTTAATAATTGAAAAAAAGGAAGTAGAAAGTAAGAAAGAAGATAACATACTCGTTCCTTCATGAGTTGAGGGTTGCCAATACTATCACCAAGTACAGCACGTAGTTCAGTGTCGTTTTTACAAGCATCTTCAAGGACTCTATCATTATTATGCAACATTCGTTCATTTAATATTTGAATGAAAATGAAAATGGTGCAGCAATAATAGGAAAGGAAAGAAGTTAGTTAGTTACTTAGCCCAAGCAGGGTAATTGTGAACGCGTTCTTGTTCGCGTTGTTGTTTATCTTGTCTAATTTTAAGCAATCTCCGACCTCTAGCGGTGGTTCCTGATCCTTTTATCGATTTATCAATTTCACCACCGTTTGATTTGGATTTGGAGGATTTAGAGACACAAACAAATACACAAGTAGTAGAAGGACTACGCTTCAGCACCGAAGATGAAGATGAAGATGATGAAGAATTCAACCGTGACTGTGGGGGACAGCAGTAGTTGTTGTAGTACCAACATCCACACGCCATGCTACTCATCTCACTTTCTTCTATTCTTTCCTCCTCATTTTTGGATAATATATATTTCTTTCTCTTACTAAAACAACACAGGATAAACTTTTGAGTCAAAATTATGGGTTACATTATTTGTTTTACAACAATTATTTGGTGTAAGCTATATTTTACATGTTTTTACTTATATTCCTTAAAAATATATATATATATATATATATATATATATTGAATGAATTTTAATCTCATATCAAAAATTAGTTCAAAGCATTCTGTTGAATCAAATTTCTATAAGGAATTTGAGCGATTTGAAACTCTACAACTTTAAATACTCACTCACTCTCACACCTAGCAAGAAGATTGAATTCAAATCCAGCATCGTAACCATTAACCTAGCTCAAATGTGATATCAAATGAGTTTATCTCAAACAAGTGATTCGATTTAATTCAATTCTTCAGGTGATTAATTAATTCAAATTAATAATGAATTGTAAGAGAATATCCACGTTCAAATTTTATCTAAAACAATCCTTAGCCATACTATGGTTAACTTCTATTTCAACTTTGGATTTACCAAAATCTCTTTCTTAGAAGCATAAGGATTATCTTCATTGCTTAGAGTTGCCCTTACCAAAATATGATCAATTTATCTACTTGTTGCTCAATAAATAAATATTACCCAAGAGTTTCATCTATTTTAAAGAGATTAATTCTATGGTACACAAGTAAGATAAGTCTTACATCATGTACACATTAATTTATATGTTTAGATTAATAAAATTCATCATTAGATCAAATAAGATATGTCGTGATTTATTGATCCGACAATAAATCACTAAAATAATAATAATTCATCAAGTACTATTATTTTACTTTGCCCACATTAAACAAAGTCTTCCAAAAAGCCTCGTTGCATCACAAAAGCTAAATTAGACAAAGTCTTTTAAAAGAGGCTCCTTGCAGCAATAAAAAACTAAATTTGTTTTTGTTAGAGTACTTTCCCACCCCTACCCGTTTGACATCCTTAATTCAAACCAAACAATCAACCTAAAACATTTAAAATAAGAATAAATAACATATTAAAATTACATGTAACTACATGATATTGTAATGTCAACGTAGATTCAAATTCATCAATTCGTTTTTTAGATCATCAGAATAAAAATTTAAAAGTTATACCTTATTTTTGCTTTATTTTGTTTATTAAATTTCAAAAATACTAAAATTATCCACAAAACTGTCATTTAAAATGCAAGAAATGCAGGTTAATATTGAGAAGTACTCCGCAATATTACAGAAAATACCAAAACCTAGTTCATCAACACCAAAATACACCAAAACCGGCTAATAGCTAAATCCTCCATCATATGGTGGACAAACACAAAAGTTTAACTTCATTGGTAGAAAAGCTGAAACATGACATAACCCTTCCTGCATCTAAGGCCAGCTAATAACACATTGTGAATCACTTCACTATGCAGATCTTTATAACAGAAGCAGCTCCAATACGATGAAGAGCAACAACTGCGTCACCAGGTTTACAAAGCCCCTTTTGCGTTGCTGACTTAAGGGAAGCCTCCAGAATTGCATCTGTAGATTCTGCATCAGTAGCTCTTGCAGATCCTTCTGCCAATATAGGAATCAAGCCTCTGTATATTAAGCTGTGTCTTGCTGGTGCCTCATCACTGCAGGTCCAATCAAATGAGTCTGTGGTCAAAACCGGAACTACCACAGACAAGATTGGAACAGCTGGCCTATACTTAGCAACTAACTTGGCTGTACTCCCACCTCGTGTCAGCACAACAATGAGTTTCGCTCTGGCCTTATTGGCTGTGCGTACAGCAGATGATGCAAGGCTTTCCAATGGACTCATAGGCAATGGAGTAGACCTTATCATCTCTTTGAAGATAGCACCATAGTCAAGGGATGATTCAGCTTCAATACAAATGCGGGCCATGATTTTCACAGCAAGTTCAGGGTAAGCTCCAGCAGCACTTTCACCACTAAGCATGACGCAATCCGTTCCATCAAGAACTGCATTGGCTACATCAGTTGCTTCAGCTCGGGTTGGCCGGGGAGATTTGATCATGGATTCAAGCATCTGAGTAGCAGTCACCACAGGCTTGCCAACAAGATTACACTTATAAATCATCATTTTCTGTGCTAGGAATATCTTCTCAACTGGGATCTCCATTCCAAGATCACCACGTGCCACCATGAATGCATCAGTCTCACGCAGGATCTCATCAAAGTTCATGACTCCCTCCTGATTCTCAACCTTGAAATGAAATTCCACAAAATCATTACTTAAAAACCAATTAATCAGGACTTCTGAATTGGTGTAAGAAACATAAACACACAAGTTAGTACTTGTTCATATTAAACAGACAATCATTAGAAGATATATCAACAAGGACATGCAATTCATTAATGGTGAAGGGGGGAAAATTAACATCACAAACAAATGAAATGGCGATCCTTTATATCATTATTAAAATTGCAGAAGAATTCAATTAAAATTCTACCTTTGACATCAACTGAATATGCTTAGCATGTGGCCCGAGAACCTTGCGGACATTAACAAGATCAGAGCCCTTACGAACAAATGAAAGAGCAATCATATCAATATTGTTAGGGACACCCCATTGGAGAATATCTTCCTTATCCTTGTCAGTAAGAGTGGGAAGATCCACTACAACACCAGGGAGATTGACATTTTTCCTCTCCCCCAACATTGCAGAGTTTTGACAGCGACATCTAACAGTACCGGCTTCTTGATCACAGGACAAAACAGTGAGACTGATTGTTCCATCAGAGCATAGTATGGTATTTCCAGGCTTCAAGTGGACAGGAAGTTTCTTATAACTCATTGATATCATCTCTGGATCTCCCTTGATTTCATAATCAGTAGTTATGGTGATTTCTTGTCCTTCTTTGAGTTGAATAGGTTTTCCATCTTTGAGAAAGCCAGTCCGAATCTCAGGCCCCTGCAAAAACACAGTACAGTACAGTAGAGAGCACATTTACATACATGAAAAAGTTAATAATTTAATTGATTAAGAGAGAAAATCAATTCACCTTGGTGTCGAGCATGACAGCGCAGAGAATACCAGTAGAGTGCATAGCAGACTTGAGATTATCAAGGGTTTCCTGATGATATTGATGAGTACCATGTGAGAAATTGAAACGAGCAACATTCATACCAGCTTTAAGAAGCTTCTCAATCATCTCAACAGATCTGGAAGCAGGACCCAAAGTACAAACAATCTTGGTCTTAGGAACACGACCATCGTTAGGTAGTTGATTCAAGATCCCTTCAATGTCTATGTTCGACATTCTAACTAACTAACTCAGATCAAATCCACCCACCAACCGCTTCTGTAGTTAGCTAGATATTTTCTGCTATTGTAGTAATGCTAAATAAACACAAAACAAGACAAGTGATGAGAATCAAATACTAAGTAACAGTATATCAATAGCAATGACATAGACATAGACATACCTTGCGTTTGGAAAACAGCTTTGTAACTGAGTTGTTTGTTTGAGTAAGGGTTTTTATTTACCCAAACTTGCCACTGGGGAAAAGAATATTCCCTTGTTTTTATGTTCCTGTTTTTTTTATCCTTTCTTACCCCTCTTCCAAGTTCCAATTCCTAAATTTGTCAAAAATCACGCGTAACACGTTGAATATACTTTGGTTGGTTGTTGAATCATGTCTTAAAGTCACCACAACTCACACCTCATTTTTATTCTTACTAAAATATGTTAGTCAATTCATAATAAAATATTGTAATTTATTTTGTTAATTTTTATAAATCCTAAATGAAATTGTGTATGCCTTCCATATTCTAGATGAAACTTGCGTTGATAATTCGACGTTCAATAAAAAAGTAAATAAAGTTTAATTAATAATTATTTCATTTAAAGATCGAACTCAATTATTTTAAGCAATTCATCATTGATTGTATTTTTTAACCACTTTTTTTTTGTTACTACTCGTAAACTACTTGCTCAATTAGTTGGTTAAATCTATAATTACTACCTATTTATAAATTTTGTATCGGACTATAGATTTAAAAGACACAATATTTTAGAAGAAAAATAAAAGTATTGTAAATTTGAATGGTCTTACCCTTTATCGGGTGATGATGATTGATGACCCTTTACATAGTAAAAAGTTGTCATTGATATTTGGTAAAAAATGATTTCTTTTTGAGTCTGGTTTCAATTTACCAATAACGGGATGTCTAACACTGTGGGTTGAATGCCCCCACCGATTTGGACTCTAGAGACTCCCATCCCACGTCTTCTTCCATGGTGTACGCCCCACTGTTTTGCAGGTGACTCTTAAGAATGGTATTTTTTTTGAACAAGCTCTTAAGAATGGTATTAATCTATTTTAACTAAGATTTACTGCTGTAGATATTTGTTGTGTCATGGCTAGTAGTTGGTCACGCAAATTAGTAATTTTTTTCTTTTTCTTTTAGGGAACAAATTAGTAAACTTGTACTTTTTAATGATAAGTGCATGTAATGCGCATTAGAAAATATTGTTGTGAGTACCATTATTCATATTATCATCTAATGAACATTATTCATTCCTATTATTTAATGTCAACTTAATCACGTAAATACCATTCAGGCATTCCTGATTTTTTTCATATGTAAAAGTCATTGATCGAATATGTTTGACGACTTATGATATAAAACTTCTTATTATAAATAACTTAAAGATTAAGCCGGCCCTAGTTTTTTAGTAGGAGAAACTCCAACTTCTCTCTAAACTTTCTTTCTCCTTCGTTCATCGAGGAGGGATGGTTTTAGGTAATTTTTGACCTAGAATCACCCCCTCTACATCTTTTTCCCCTTTTCTTTTAATCTAAATAAGTGGTTTTCACATCTATCAAGTTTTTCCTTTTGTGTTTTTTGTGATTTCGTCGTCTAAGTGTGGTGTTGTGTTATTCACCGTCTTGTGCGGCGTTTGATTTCGCGTTTTGTCGTGGTGTTTGTTCAGTTCCTAATGAAAGATCTACATCAGTCAATTACAAATTCAACCAACGATTTGTACGTTAACGTTGCAGATCCGGAAACATGGGTATTTCGGCGACTTAAGTTTTATCATATTATTTATAGGCATTTTGCCGTTGTATGCTATTAACTTGGGTGCTGTGAGTTTGTTCGCAGATTCACCCTTTACGTTTTTAGCAATGTTTGTATCTGATATACTCTATCGATTTGAATGAATGAATACCGTTTTATTTTTGTCAATTTTTTTTTTTTTAAGATTAGGGGCGGACCTGAACTCACAATATAAATGAGGCAATTTGTTTTGTCAAATTATTAAATCATGACTAAATCATCAAATTGGTCCCAGTCTTTGTACCAAATTTTCAAATTGGTCTCTGATTTTATTAATAACTCAAAATAGTCTCCGTCTTTGTCATACGTTTTTCAGATTGGTCCCTGACTCTATTAGTTGTTTTGTATTTTCAGTGTTAATTGATCAATGCCTTTTGGATATTATTTAGTGGTTGATGGCCTAATGCCTTTTGAATCTTATTTGGTACATTAATGAGTTAAAATACAAAACAATTAACAGAGTGAGGGACCAATCTGAGAAATGTTTGATAAAAACAGGGACCATTTTAAGTTATTAATATAGTCAGGGACCAATTTGAGAATTTGGTACAAAGACATGGACCAATTTGGTGATTTACTCATTAAATCATACTAAATTTAATAAGAAATTATATTAAAAATAGTTGAAGCAACCAAAATTACAAAGAAAATTATCTATTTTTTATTTGTTGAAAACGAACTAAAATTATATTATTACTAATTGTTCTAAGAACATCTATGTCTATATAGGTTACAAGAGATGAATCAAATGCTCTAGCAGCATACCGTGTATACGGACCGGTGAGCGCATTGGACTCTTTTTTTGGAAGCAAGTCGCCGTTGTGTAGAAATTATAAAAAAAAAAGATCTACGTATTGATATATGAATAAAAATATAGACATATGACATGTGTATAAATTACAAAAATAAAATAAAATATATCTCCATATTAATATATGAGTAAAAATATAAACACATGTATAAACATAAAAAAAAAAATAGATGTATGTATTAATATATGAATAAAATTATACAATGAACCGATAAAAAAAATATTGACTTAGGTTGGTGTGGCACTTACCACACCATGTCATGTTCAGGTCTGCCGCTGTTTAAGAGTTTTATAGGTTGAAAGCATGTTGGATGGAAAATATGATGAACTCACGCTCTACAACTCATAATCATATGATTTTAAATTGAGGTGAAAACACACGTTCTTGAACACATGTTTGAATATTGAAACACCGAAAACACTGTGTAAAAACATGAGACATTAGTGTAGCTTATTGAATTTAAAACTGTAATTTTGTAAATTTTTAATTTAAGGTTTGATGTAAAACGAAACTAGGATTAACAATCAACAACGACGCCCTATATTAGAAAGGCGCCACAAAACGAAACTAGGATTAACAATCAACAACGACGCCCTATATTAGAAAGGCGCCACAATCCAAGGATAGATTCAACCTTCATTCCTTAATGTATTCGATTTGGAGTCTCTTGTGCCTTTCTAACCCTTCTTATTGCCATTGAAATTTCAAGACATTCCCTAATCATTCTTCCTTTGTCTTCATCAACTTATTTAAGAAGTCAAAATCCCTTAAAACTTGAAAAGAATATTTTTATTGAGCTAACATTTAAAATCCCTAATCATTAAAAGTGTGTTAGAAGAGTTGGCACCATAAATCTGAATTCGATTCCTTAAGTCGCATATTTGAAAAAGTGATCCAACTGCAGTAAAAAAAAAATTATGTTTTTTTTCGAGAATTAGTAATATATATCAAAATAACCTAAGTCTCTGGAAAAAAAAAGTTCAAAATAACCTAAATCGTTTCTTTTGCTTAAAAAAAAACAAAATAACCTAAGTCGTGATACTTTGGATGTCCATGAGGTAAAAAATGCGAGTCAGAAAAATTAAAATTATTTTTCACAATTATTTTATTTTATTTGAGGGGATTATTTATTATATTTTATATGTCCAAAAAAATAAATATATATTTTATTTTATTTAAAAGATATAAAGAGGAATGTAGAGTTTGAGAGAGTGGAATTAGGGTTTGAGGAGGCAGAGATGGCGAAGTTCAACGTTGTTCAGAAAAGAAGAAGAGCTCTAGTTGCTGAGCGGAAGAGACTGGTTCACGGCGACCCTACCACCGGCAAGCTTAAGATCAGAAAGCAGCCTGTTAATCTATCCGGCAAACGCAAGCGCAAGCTCTTCAAACAATGGCGTCGTGTCAGTACTCTCTCTCTCTCTCTCTCTCTCTCTCTCTCTCTTCATATTTTCGACTACTTTGCTTAATTTTGTGTTTTCACTTTTTGATTAAATGAAGGAACAAAAAGATGCCGTAGAGAGTGGCTTGATTAGCATGGAAGATGTTCAAATGGCTGTTGCTGAAGGTAACTGCCATTCCTTATCTCATTAAAATTTCATTTCTTAGGATTAGAGTTCACAGCTTAACTAAAAAACTCATTTATTGTGAGCAGGGGAAACCAAAGATAAGAATGCTATATCTTCAGCTAAATTTCACTTGAAAAAAAAGGGATTGAAACTTAAACAGCTTAAGGGCAAAGGTAGTTTTTTTTTTTTTTTGTTCTGTTTTGCATTTGGTTGAAGAGTTATGAAGCACCGACGTAGACATGTAGACATTGATAATTATTTGAAAAAAAATGGTATAATTGAATGTAACCAAACATGGCGAACACTGGACACACACCTTCGACCGGAAGTGTTGGTGCTACATAGATATAGTCTACCTGGCTTGATTCTAATTTCCTTATACCTAAAAATTAGTTTGCTGACCAATAATCAAGGTAGTCAAAATTGAGATTCTATCTAGGGTCAAGAGAGGACTAAAAATTGTACATCATGGGATTGTAACATAGCATGGATAGTAAGATTCAACAATAATATAATGTTTGTGGCAGAGGCTTATCAATTGTCGTTGATAAGGCATTACTGAAAAATTGTGATCCATTTTTCAAAATGAATCCGCTTTTAAATATATTTTGGAGTTGGCTCTTAATACTCATTCATTTAGATATCACATAATATAGCCAAGAGGGGGAGTGGCTCTCTACATAGGGCAACTTATTAGTTGATTTATTTTTTTAAGTGGTATGCTTGGAATTTACAATGTATTTATTTTCGCTTCAAAACAACAATTAATCTAGGATTCTTGGATCAAAGGGAAGTGTTAATGATAATTTGGACAGTAGCTAACTAACAGTTTAATATAACACGTATATACGATATCCTTGTTTTTATAGTCAAAAATCATTATACCATTAGTCTTCAAGAGTGATGGTTGGTTTCTTATTTGATGCAACTATTAGCGACCTCCTTTGTTCCCCTATTCTAATGTTTGTGGCTGAGGCTGCACATTAGGAGCAATTAGTATTAACAAAGTTCAGGTGTGTTATTAGCTAAGAAAGCAAAAGAAAATGCAGAAACTAAGAGCTAATGCAAAACTCGTATGACCCCAAGCTATACGCTGAAACTGAAAATGGGAAACTGAAACTGACCCCTTCCCCCTCCCCTCAATTGCCCTCTGTAACAGATTTATTCTCCCTTTTTGCATTATATGTTGATGCATTGATAACACATGGCATGCTACCCAACTGAGAGGCTAACCAGAGCATTATTGCTGCTTTGTTTTCCCTACACTGCGTTGTTGCGAACTAGCAGTTAGTGGATTTCAGCTTCTCATTGGATGGAATACTCCTAGATCTTTCAATCATTTTAAACTAAGCTTTTAATACTAGACAAATATTCACTTTTAAGATTGTAGCGGATTTTACCTACAGCACCATAACATGTAGAACTAGTAGACATATTTATACTAAAATGAACCAAAATCAAATTGAAAGTGAAACCTTATCAACCGAATTGTAGCAGGATTTATTTATAGATTTACATGCACCTGTTCAAATTTTTTGAATATAGACGTATGGGGTAATTCTCCAACAAAATTTCTTTTAATTTTTCTTAAAATGTTCATTTTTTGAATTTCTTGTTGTGGAATGACAATTTATGAAGAACCATCATATTGTTTACAAAATAGTCCGGGTAGTTAACTTTTAATTGGTGTTTGTTGTGGCATACAGGGAAGAACAAAAGAAAATCTGATGTCCCTGCTGCTGAAGTTTCAACTGATGCAATGGTGGAGTAATTTTCATTGTCTCCTTTGTAGTATGAGGATAGAAGAGGCAAAAATGAGATGGTATAATGTTGTAACCTTGAATTGAGTGTTTTGGGGTAGGCTGTCTAGATATTTTCCTTTTTATTTATATTTTTTAATGGTAAAAGAATGGAAGCTTTGATTTTATAGTTGAGTTGTTCAATTGTTGTTATATTCCTAGAAGGAAGCTCGCTGATTTGATCAACTAACCTTTGGCAAATGTTAGATGAAGTACTATATTGCACCGGTTTATCTTTGTCCTTTACTTTATATTGGTGAAAGGAAATCAAATTAGCAGCTGTTGATTCTAAGAGCATAAAATAATATTTATGGGAATCCTATTACGTTTTACCGAATACTCTTTCTATTGTTGATTTGAATAGATAAACAAAATGGAGACTAACACAACAAATACAAACTCTGCAAAATAGAGAAATTAACCGTGCATGAGCAAATCATATCTCCCATGGCGTGTGATCGTACACAACCGTTTGATATGGACTTTCCACTAGATATAACATGCACCTCTTAAACAAAATCATTTACCATTTTTTTGTCTATCTCTACTGTTCTCTTTCATGCTTTCATATTCTTTACATGTGTTCTAATGGCATTGAAATTTCTTCTGGAATTGAAAAACAATAATAGTTTTTGACGCCCGTTTGAAATCAACATCGTCATCAACTTTGGATCCCAATTCCTTCATCCTCATCAGAAGACTGCCTCATAAGGAGATTGCAGAAATTATAATTACTATCATTTATCAGACATTATTTGGTAGATTCAAAATAATAATGTTGGCTAACACCAAAAAATAAAATAAAATAACAATGTTGGGGAATAATTTCAAGATCGCAGGGAGAAAGGAATGGAAAAACTAAATGATTTGAACAACAAAATCTTAGATGTCAGAGACGTAGCTTTTGTTTTTGTAGAATAAGCTCAAATCTCTGGGTCAATGAATTTTGAATTGGATAATCAATAACACTTTCTCCCACACCAACTATAACACGTAGAACCCACTTCAATTTTACTTTTACTTAGCAAGAAGAGTGGAGAGGGGGAAGAGTTCACGCAACACGACAATGGAGTTGTGAGCCAAACTGTGCTGTTAACATTTGTGGGTTCTACGTGAAGGAAACAAATAATTATTAGTTTATATAATTGAAACTACATTTGGCATTCAATAATGTTCATGAAGTGGGTAAACTATTAAGTTTTCATAGAGCTATTTCTCTTCACTTTCCTCTCACGATAACTCCCATAACAAATCAAAACAAGTCTTGCGTCCAAGTGTGCAACAACATGACTGACAATATGGATCCAATTTTCTTTTTTGGCAAAGAGCTCTGGGAAACACCAGGGATATGGTGGTGTTTCCTCTCTACTATGCTATTTTGCTGAGGGGTGCCAAGTGCCAACACATGAAACATGATGTATAATGAATGTTCTTGTAAAAATCTTTAAGCATGAACTCATTTCTATTGTCTGATCTTATGTATTTGACTTTAGCATTAAATTGAGTATTCAATATTGAAACAAAAGACTTATATGAGTGGATGTTTATGATTTTAATCTAATGAGATATATTCAAGTGAACTTACTTTTGTCATCAACGACCTTGTTTCATTATATGCCACTTTGGAAAAAGTAGTTTATATATAATACTAGTATTTTATTTTTCTATCATACCTTCTACTCACTGTTCCTTCTTAATTAAACATAGTTTTAGAAGAAAACTACTAAACTAAGGTGGTGGATTTTTTAAGGATTTTTTGTCATACCCTTATTTTAGTCTACCATCTACTATCTCTTTTCAATTACTCAGCAAATACACTATTTTTTTTGTTACTATAATATTGGTACGAAGTTTTAACGGCCGCTTAGAAATGACTAATCTTAATCGGAGAACCTTGTGGGACACACAAGATGAGTGAGTTTTCTCTCATAACAAACAATTTACATTTTTTTAAACAATTATTCCCTCCGGTCTCAATAAAAGAAGTATTGATATCTGAACATAAAAAATTGAACCACTTATAAAACCAAACTAAAAACAACTTATGATGATATAATAATTTTGTTTCTTCCTAAACCAAATTAACACTTGTTTTTGGGTGGTTGGAGCATTAAGGAAGGTACTACTTTTGTTTGTGTGGTCGGTTATTTTTTGTCTGAAATTAACATTATAGAAAATTACTATACATGCGTATTTTTCTCCAAGAATTTGGTAGAAATGAATGAAATTAGAAAGAGAAATGATTGGTGTGTAGAGAAAGAATGAATGGGTGATAGATAAAACTTATTCTGTCCGTAAATTTCGATATCCAAAGGTCCCAATTTGTTGTCATGGTTGTTATAAACATTTCATTTGAATTAGTTATCTTCATTTCGTCTTCTCTCTCCGTATTCTCTATTCTCCCAACCCAATCTATGTACGTGTATGCATGTATTGTATTGTAACTGCATCTCTGTAGCACAGACACTTTTGATCGAATGATCCTACCCAGACATATTTCCTTTTTAATTTGTTATTGTTATTATAACATGACCACATGCATGTATTGTATTGTAATGTAATTGTATCTATGTAACCCTGACACTTTTGATCGATGATGTATACAGTGTCAGTCCTACACATGCGATTGAATTGCAATCATGTCATTTTCTTACATTACTACTAGTATCAACGTATCAATACTAATAGTGTGGCCAATGTCCGTGTATGCATTCGTACTTCCTAGAATTGCATTGCATTGCATTGTATTTAGCTAATTAGCTTTCTAGAGAATGAAGTTGGATCTGACATTTTGCATACAATACAATACAGATCTGAAATCGATTACCAAATTGGTAAATAGATAGATCATAACTCTTTTTTGTTCCTAGACTAGATATAGTTTATTTTTATTTTTAAAATTTTAATTTGTTTGATGTCTCTGTGTCGTGGACTATGAAGCACATACACCTGATTCGACATTGACATGCACATATTGACATGTACACGTCGACATCGTTAATAATTTTAAAAAATGACAAAATTGAAAGTAATCACATCACATGTGTCGGTGTCGAACAACGACACATGTCGATGGTAAAGAGGTTGTGGGTAGTTGATTTGTGGCAAAATAGGCGTTTCATCTCATGGCATTGCAATCCTTTCACTTTCATATCTTAAATTATTAATTAATTAAAATTGTACATTTGTTGTTTATCCAGCTGATCAACAAACCATACTAGAAGAAGATGGCAGACGCTGAGGATATTCAACCTCTTGTTTGTGACAATGGAACTGGAATGGTCAAGGTACCATCTATTATAGATCACATTTTCTTCTTTCATTTTCATTTGTTTTTTTTTCTCTGCCTTGTGATGAATAGCTTCAGATGACACATCATAGATTAACATTGGAATATACCATTTTTCAGGCAGGCTTTGCTGGAGATGATGCACCGCGTGCCGTGTTTCCCAGCATTGTTGGTCGTCCTCGTCATACTGGTGTTATGGTTGGTATGGGCCAAAAAGATGCATATGTTGGTGATGAGGCACAATCTAAACGTGGTATCCTCACTCTCAAGTACCCAATTGAGCATGGTATTGTTAGCAATTGGGATGACATGGAAAAGATTTGGCATCATACCTTCTATAATGAGCTTCGTGTCGCCCCCGAAGAGCATCCAGTTCTCTTAACAGAAGCTCCTCTTAATCCAAAGGCTAATCGTGAGAAGATGACCCAAATCATGTTTGAGACTTTCAATGCCCCTGCTATGTATGTGGCCATTCAGGCCGTTCTTTCACTCTACGCCAGTGGTCGTACAACCGGTAATCATTTCATGATATTATTATCGTATGATTGGGTTTAATTGGCACGCTTGTACCATAAGCTAGCTTATCCATGGAGCTTTTAGATTGAGATGACAATATGAGGAAACTTGTACTTTGTGTGAGCTGGCATATACCTATACTTTTACACAAACAGACCTTTATTTGTGGTAGTAAAGTTTAGAGTTGTTCAATTTTCTCATCAACCAAGAGGCATAACTATTCCTTATATTCTCTAAGTCGAATTCATTGTGATTTATAATTTTTCTCCGGTTTTGTTTTCAATTATGATGATTTATTTTTCTTATTTTTGCAGGTATTGTGTTGGATTCTGGTGATGGTGTCAGCCACACAGTCCCTATCTACGAGGGTTATGCCCTCCCACACGCCATCCTTCGTCTTGATTTGGCTGGTCGTGACCTGACTGATTACATGATGAAAATTCTGACAGAACGTGGTTATTCTTTTACCACCTCAGCAGAGCGTGAAATTGTGAGGGATATGAAGGAAAAGCTGGCTTACATTGCCCTTGACTATGAGCAAGAGCTAGAGACATCCAAGACCAGCTCTGCAGTGGAGAAGAGCTATGAGTTGCCTGATGGGCAAGTCATCACTATTGGCGCTGAGCGTTTTAGGTGTCCAGAGGTCTTATACCAACCATCCATGGTGGGAATGGAAGCTGCAGGAATTCATGAGACCACTTACAACTCCATAATGAAATGTGATGTTGACATCAGGAAAGACCTGTATGGTAACATTGTCCTATCAGGAGGTACAACCATGTTTCCTGGCATTGCTGATAGAATGAGCAAGGAGATTTCTGCATTAGCACCAAGTAGCATGAAGATCAAGGTGGTAGCACCGCCTGAGAGAAAGTACAGTGTCTGGATTGGTGGTTCTATCTTGGCATCCCTAAGCACCTTCCAACAGGTTTGTTCTTTTCTTTGTTGCTCGGAGATGTATTCATTCATAATCTATGACTGCTAATGAGTTAATTTAAACTTTCCTTTCCTTTCCTTTGTGTGTGTGCAGATGTGGATTGCAAAGGCTGAGTATGATGAGTCTGGACCATCAATTGTGCATAGGAAATGTTTCTAAATTATCTGAGCAATATGGTTATTGAAGGACAAGACTGCTCTTTTGTAACCCTTTCATTCTAGCTTTTGTTATTCTCCAGGAGTTTATTGTCAAATCATCCAATTCATCTTCATTATTATTATATATGTATTGATAAGTTTTTTTGACATTCATACTGCGTCGAAATTAGCTGAGACTATCAAATGAACTAAGCATGTGTTCTTTTCTTTTGTATGCAAAGTTGCAATATCAATCATTTAAATTTCATTCATATTGTTTTGGAAGCAATAAATTTTGTACTCAGAGCGTAAGACTAATATTGTTGATATTGAAATATTCCAATATTCTTCTTTCTTGTATTAGTATATAGATCACTAAAATCTTATGTTATAAATCGATTTCACATAACAATTACTTAGTGTATGTTTACTTTGGACAATTAAACCTTGAAAACATATTTAAGGACTCAAACAATTGAATAGAAAATATTGGTTAATGTTTTATTGATAATCACCAACTGCTCAGCTCAAAGTATAACTGCTGAGAGGAATATTAACTTTTACATTGAGAATGAGAACAAAAACATAAGAACTGATATGGAAAAGAAAGAAGGAACAACAAGGATGAGAATACGAATAAAGGAATAATCACATTGCAACCAACTTTCCTACTCTCTTAGGACAACTTGCAGTTGTATCCACATCACTCTGATCTTCCCAAGTAGTTGCAGTCAAATCCAAATGCTCCCATTTAATTAGAACTTGCGCAATGGGTGTATTTCCTCGAAGGATATATAGCCCTGTGTTTCATCATTGCTTCAGGATGCACAATCGTGCCATGTTCTTAAGTAGTGAGAGGTAAAGACCAGGGCCGTCCCTGTCAAATAGGATGCTCGACCCTCTTTTTAAAATAAACATCTAGTAAAATAAAATGTAATTTTTTTGTGTAGCTAAACTTCATTAAAAAAAATATCAAAAGAACTTCTAAATATGAAAGGAATTAAAAAAATTAAGTGAAAGAGGTGAAATTTATCTAACGGTGTCGTTTGGATTTGTCACTCCTCTATTGTGGAAAAGGGTAAAACGAATGGTTTATGCGAAGAAAAAAATGATTGTTGTGATTCTTTGAATGAAATAGCTTTCTAAATTGACTGATTAAGTGATTATACAAATTATGGGTGGTTTGATAGGATCAGATTTATGTACAAAAAGGAGAACTAGAGTTTAAAAAAAAACTCAAACGTGTACCGAAGAAAGAAAATGATATAACATATATATCTTTTATTTAAGTGGGGAGTGGGTATTAGACTTAATTTTTTGTTTGAGGCCCGTAGCATTTGGAGGTCCGACCTGGTTGAGCACCTTGTATTTTATCAAGTCGAGCCTGGTAAAGACATATATAGATTTAGGGTTAATAGTACTTTACCTGTGAAGCACGGACCCCTCTTGGACTAGCTATGTCACGGTGTCCGACACACGTCGGTGTCCGATAGTCTTATGATACTCGTACGACACGTGTCGGATAACTAAGACCGGCGTCGTAAATATTTTTTTTCCCTTCACTTCGACATTCCTAGGATCGATGTCTGACACCTATGTAACACTCATACGAGCCGTGTCGGACAACTAAGATAAATATCTAAATTATTATTTTTCTCTCTTGCTTCCACATACCGTAGATACAAGAGTTACATATGTTTGGAGAAATGTTGATCAACTAGAGGGTTATAGACATTAAAGTTGATTATAACATTTTTACCTTTTTTGATAGTAGATGAATAATACTATTATATCTTATATTAGAACATTTTCTAATGAAATAAGTTGCTCAAGTTAGATGCTTATGAATATATTTTAATTTTCGATTTAGACCGTCTATAGATAAATTAACATATATGTAGCGGTGTTCGTGTCCTATATTTTTTATATTAGCGGTGTCGATGTGTCCGTATCAATGTCGTGTCAGGTGTCATAGTCTATGCTTCATAGTGCTTTACCTCCTATAATATACACAACTTTTGGTTTTGCCTTTGCAAAAAAATTTCTTCATATATTCAAGAAATATAATATATTCAAAATTTGGTTAACAAAATAAAGATAAACATTCTTTAAAAATAAATAAATATAGATAAACATATATTCAAAACGCACAAAATGGTGCAGTACATTTGCTAATGGTGGGTTAATGTAAAGATTACCATTCACAATACCTACTACCCTATAGTTTATAGTAATAGCAGTAAAGGCTAAATTTTGGGGATGTGTGTTGTGGGCTATAGTAGGGTACGTCATTCCAATTACAAAGTATATAAAAAAAAAAATAGAAATGTATAAAAAAGGCAATTTGTAAAGCCATAATTTAGGGATGTTAAATTATTTTCAATTGGTGTGGAAGATTATTTATTTGTCGCGGGGCCTATGAATAATAATTAGTTGGTTCTTGTGAAGCACTAGTTAAAGAACTTGTAAATAGAATTTCAGTCTTAGAAATATAAATTAATAGGAATTTATAAATAGAATTTCTAGCATCAGCTAAACATCTTATTTGATATGGATATGGTAATTTCGTTGCATATTGCTCGCGGCTTACGAGTTATTTGGCTCTTCTAAAATGAGTAAATCATTTAAGAGTTTCTTTTAAGAGGTAATTTATGTTAGGGTTTAAAGCAAGTAACATGAACCATAAATAAAGTAGGGTTAATAGGTCTTTACCCCCTGTAATATAGGGCACTTTTGATTTTGTCCCCTGTAATTTTTTTTTTTTAGATTCCGTCGTTGTAAAATGAAGATTCTTCACGATTGCCCCCTAAGCCCATTGACTCAGCAGAATCTTTGATGTGGCACCTACATGGCTTTTTTTTTTCTTTATCATTTTTTTTTTGCTTGCCACACGTGAAAAATAATTTACACATCATTAATAATTCAAAAAATATGAAAATTAATTTTCAAAAATTACAAAAAACAAATTAATTAGGAATTTTTTTTTTTTTTTAAATTTAGAAAAAAATTATAAAAAAATTTCAAATTTTTCAAAAAATTATAAAATAATTACGAAAAAGATTCTAAAATATCCAAATATAAATTAAAAAAACTTCGAAAATTATAATATTATCTAAAAAAAATTATTTTGAAAATTAAGTTTCAGAATTTTTTTTTTAACTATTCCTAATTTCGTAAAAAAATTGATTTTTTTTTTAATTTGGAAAAAGATTTCATAAAAATTAAGGCATAAAACTCTCGAAAAAAATCAGAAATATTTTCTAAATTTAATTTTTTTGAAAAAAAAAACTGAAATTCAGATTTTGATTTGAATAAAAAAAATTATATTCAGAATTTAAAAAATCTTCAAAATTTCGTAAAATTTGAATTCTATAACAATATGTCAAGATTTTATAAAAAAATTCAAAAACAAATCATAATTTTTTCCAAATTTAAAATTTTCGAAAAAAATCTGAAGTTAAGATTTTAAAAATTTAAATAAAATCAATTTTTTTTTTTCAGATTAAATAGTTGGAATTTAAAAATATTTATATCCAGATTTTTAAAAATTAAAATATTTTCCATAATTTTCATTCTTTGTAGAAAAAATTAAAAAAAAAAATTATTCCGAAAAAAATCTGAATTTTTTTAATTTCAAAAAAGATAAGACAATTTTCTATTTCAGAAAAAATCTAAATGTTTTTTAATTTTTGGAAAAAAATCTAATTTTTTTTCGATTTAAAAAAATAGTTTGAATTTTTTCAGATTTTTTAAAATTTTGAAAATTAATTTTCAGATTTTTTAAAATATGATTTTCGTTTTTTTTAAAATTTTATATTTTAATTTTTTAAATAAAAATGACGTATAAACTGTTTTTCACGCGTGGCAAGCAAAAAAAAATGAAAAATCAAAAGAAAAAGCCATGTAGGTACCACATCAAAGATTCTGCTGAGTCAATGAGCTTAGGGGGCAATCGTGAATAATCTTCATTTTACAAGGACGGAATCTAATTTTTTTTTTTTACAGGGGACAAAACCAAAAGTGTCCTATATTACAGGAGGAAAGACCTATTAACCCAATAAAGTATTGAAATCCAATGAAAAAAAAACCATAGATTACATTTCAATATTATTAGCTAGATAGATTACATGATGGAACATGCATTTACATTGTCATCGTTAAAAAGGGAGACAAGTAATTCTTCTTGATGATTGGATGAGGCCATAGGGGCAGCCTGCACAACGTTTCTAACAAATCCAGAGGGTGCCCTTTTGTCATAGGCTCCATAGGCATAAGGATAGTACACAAGTTGCTGTTCAACATAAGGCCAAAATTGAGCTCTTACTTTCCCAGTGCTTTTTATTCTCTTTAACACCTTGTTTGGATCAACATAACCACTTACTATCACCCTGCTTTGCTTTCTGTTCACCTCCACAGATTTCACACCTATACATCAATTAATGGAAGGGAGTTAGCTAGGAATTGTAAACTAACTATATTAGTATGTATACACTAATTAATTAACCAACCTTTTAATGAAGTCACTGCATTTCTGACTCTTCTTTCACAACCATCACAGTCCATTCTCACTTTTATCTCAACCGTCTGAAATTATATAAAAAATATACTCTTAGTGAGTACTAACCAAGTAAGGATATACTATATGATAGCTACAAAATAAATAAGTTGTTATACTATTACCTGCATTGCTTTGCGCTTGGCTCTCTTAATGGTGGAGTTGGTTACACTTACAGTGGTACAAAAGTTGGAGAGGTAATCAAGAGCACCCATTTTGCTTCTCTATGTAATTTCAATCGATAGATCAGTGAGACATTGAATTAGATGAGCGGTGTTTAAATAGAAAAAGAAGCCAGCCTAGCTCAAATTGATTTTTAGAGGACTATATATTAATGAAAAATGTTTGGTTGATTGACCATAAAACACTTCAATAATACCATGAGGGAAAAAGTAATAGAGTTATTTAAACAATGTACGTGCTACCTCCGTTTCTTTTTAATTGTCACATTTTGATATTTTACATATACCAAGACAATCAATAATTGTTACTACTTTTGATTGCAATAAGGCCCCGTTTGGATAAACAGCTTATATAGATGCTTATAGCATTAGTGCTTATGACATTAGAGCTTATATCATAAGCTCTTATACTTGATAAGCTATTTATGTTTGGATATGTACACTAAAAAGTACTTACATAAATTGAAGTGTTTGGATGTGACATTACATAAGCAATTATCCAAATTTTAAATATTTTTAATTTAACAAAAAAATCAAAGAATTGAACCACAATCATCAAGATTTTTTTTGATAAAATTAATCAAGGTGTAAAAAAACAATATTATAACATATTAATTATAATTATAAATATATATATATATATATATATATATATATATATATATAGTATAATCAATATTTGTCCTTAAAAAAAATATCAATATTCATATAAGATAAAATTAACGTTAGAGGTGTAAATAAACATATCATATATATTGATATTAGCGTGCAGTTTGTTATCCAAAAAAGACAAGTTAAATTTGTTTTTTTATTCAGTTTCATTTTGTTACGTAACAAAAAAAAAAAATCTTCTTAAAAAAAAAAAATCTTTGTTACGTTTGTTACTTTAGTAAGATAAGTATATAGTAATTTCGTTGCTGATGCACCGCCAAAGATAACTAACATTATAATTAAAATATTCCTTCAAAAAATATTATAATTAAAATATATGTTTTGAAAAAGTGGTTCCAGAGAGAATCGAAGGAGGTTACATAAATTCATAAGCTCCTTGTTAAGCCAGAGGGTAAGCTGAAAATTTAGGCTTATTAAAATATGACATAAGCAGCTTATGAAACTATGATAAGCTATTTTTATTTATTTACCCAAACACCTTTAAAAAGGCTTATGGGAGTAGATAAGCCCACATAAGCTCAAAATAAGCCAATCCAAACGGGGCCTAAGTTATACTTTTATTATAATGACCTTATTCATTTAATATCTTATTTCATATATTTCTCTCTCCACAATAAATAATTAAGGGTAATATTGATAAAACATAATTTAATGTTGCATTGAACTTTAAAAGTGACAGTTAAATAGAAACAAAAAAAATCTCCAAAAGAAACACTTAAAAAGGAACGGAAAGAGTATTTTTTTTAATGATAAACATTAGTGTATTAATTTATTTTTTTGAAAAAGCAAAAATGAGTATGTTAATTATTATTAATTATTATGTTAATTTTTTTTTCAACTGTGCAATATATTATTCTGAGAATTCTTTTTTCATATGTCTCCATCCATCATATCTTAACTCTATAATATAATTTTTGAGGAAACTAATTCTATCCTTCCTAACCTAAAATATATTATTGACATTATATATATCTTTTTCATTTTAATAGCAAAATATATTTATAAATAGATAGAGGACAAAAGTAAATGTACAAGAAACACCAAAAAGGATGCCCGAGGACACCCTGAAAAACAAAAAACACCCCAGGACAACTCCCGAGCCCAACAAAAAACGAGCTAGGAGAAGACCAAAAGAGCACCCCTAAAAAACAACAACAAAAAAACCAGGATAAAAGAGAACAAAGAGGATCCCAAGAAGCCAGGCCGGAAAGGATGAGGCAGTGAACCCCCACTCTACCCCTCCACGAACCAAGGAAAACCCCCCACAACACTCTACCGCTGCCAACACAGGATATGTTGCACCTCCCACTCATATAAAGTGCAAGAACTAGCAAGACACTTAGCCAGGAACCACTTCCAAGCTAAGAGTTTAGCTCGATCCACCATAGGCTCCTCTCTGAGGGAGCCACCAGAAAAGATAAGGTCATTACGGGACGTCCAGATGGTCCAAATAACAGCATATGCCAAATCAGGAGCAGACTTAACCTAACTCTCTTCCCCCCTCCTAAGCCCGTAAAAGACAGAACTGTTGAGCAAGACCGCGGGGGAATCACAAACTCCCACCTCAACCACCTAGACACCTGATACCACACTGGAAGGATTGAGGGACACACAAGGAACAGGTGCACCGACTACTTAGTCAGCGCTCCACAGAAAAACACACCCTAAGCCCCCCTCCAGAAGCGTGACACCACGTCTCATAAGATTGAGCCTTGTAGGAATCCTATCCATTATTTTTGAATGTTTAGTATGGCTTTCTTTCCTACGGTTCATTAAGAACAATGCCTTTCATTATTGAATGATTAACTACTTCTTTTACTTAATTTAAGCTAACAAAGTGCAAACATAACATCAACTTACGGCGGGGACCCATAAAGTTGAAGCAATGGTGATTATAATTTATTACTTTCCGTGAGCATGATATATTTGATTATATGATTATGATTATTGTGCCGATCCCGATGCCATCATTGCATTCATTTTTCTCTTTTTAAATTTCAATCCCTCATCTTGTTTTTCTTCTAAAGCGGCGAAGTTCAAACTCACCGTAAAAATATATAATTGAATAATTGAATGGTTGGAATTAGAAACATGACCCCACATTTCTTTTCCAACATTACATGATAGAGATAGTGTTCCAGCAAAATAAAATAAGATAGTGCTTTATTGAGCAAACTCTATCTATATTTGGGTGGAGACATTAGTTAACCTTTCTTAAAAAGATGTGGAGCCTCTACTGGTGTTTTTCTATACCAATGTCTTCAATGCCACTCTCACCTGTCCAATCCAATAGTAGTGATATTCGAACATAAGATTTTTTGACATTGTATACATACACTATATAAAAGTACAACACCATACTGTTAGATGAAGGTTTACAACCTAATAATCAACATTGCTAGTTGAGCCAAACCTTACGAAAAATAATCTTATATCATCTTAAAACAAATGGTAGGGAATTGTATATGAATACGAAAGATAATCTGTTTATAATAGTGCCGTACCCTAAACCCTTGCAATGGAACAATATTTTATGCGCTCATCCTTACCGCCCTTGCAAAAGGGAAGGAGAGTATCCAAATCTGTTTATAATAGTGCCGTAGACATTGCAGTAGAAACACAGGCAGCAGAGGATCTCTTGCCCCCTTGCAATACTAACATCTGAGCTTACATGATTCTGTCCTCACAAACTCTTAAGGAAGTAGCAAACCACATCTCATCTATTACTGTCTTTTATCCAACGTTTAATGGGAGTAGATAAATATAACGACTTTCTGATGCACAAAAACTCCAGAACTTTACTTCCAACATATCTAGTTTGATTACATGTTAAAATAGTATATGTGCTAAAATAAAAGAATAAAAATATGATCATTATCCGGAAACCATTTAAAATGACCGAAGAAAAATGAAAGACTTGAATAAAATTAAAACAAAACATAAAGAATCCAATTGCCCAAACAGTCGGATGATAATTTAAAATATCGTTTGTGTTTGATAAACCGCCGCTCATATTTTCTTCAGCTTCTGTCCCCGGAGACCATTCCAGAAAGCAGCTGCATTGACCGCCTTTTTTCCAGGGAGCTGAAGTTCCAATACCTGAGTTACAACATCACTAAATTCAGAAAGTGATATTTTTCATATTAAACATCAGTGCTTCCTCAAATGTTTATTCCTAGTGAAATAGAGTAAAACACATATCAAACAGTGTCTTTGAAAGCAAGTTACTTTCATTAACCTGCTTGATATATTCCAGACAAATTTCTATATAATTACAGATTTAGAGATAAATTCTGCATTTCAAGTTACAAAATGTACTTAAAAGTGTGTGCGTTCCCAATTTTGGATTTCTGAAGACATTGCCGCTTCATCCAACACCATTTGTATTTAATATTAGATTCAATTTCATGATGTAACACAGGATTCCATAGAGCAATTAGAGAAAAGAACAAGAAGGGAATATCCCCTTATTTACAGAGCTCATGTGAAAACTAAATTTACAAAGTATGAACTTCAGCTTGTGTAAATATATTGTAGCATTGAATTTCAATAAGTAACTGCTCAAATAAGTACTAATACTATACTTTTGGATTTCTGAAGACATTGCCGCTTCATCCAACACCATTTGTATTTAATATTAGATTCAATTTCATGATGTAACACAGGATTCCATAGAGCAATTAGAGAAAAGAACAAGAAGGGAATATCCCCTTATTTACAGAGCTCATGTGAAAACTAAATTTACAAAGTATGAACTTCAGCTTGTGTAAATATATTGTAGCATTGAATTTCAATAAGTAACTGCTCAAACAAGTACTAATACTATACTTTTGGCCTAGAATTACTGTTTACAATGAATAATGATTTTTAAAAGCAAATGTACAACTTCTAGTTAACAGTCAAATGAGCACCTTGGAAACAAATTCATTTTTGCAATTAACAAGAAACAAATTCGTTTTTCCACCTCTAACTTCGAAGGAAATGTTTTTTTACCCTCTTCATCTGTTGCTTAAATAGTTTTGAATCAAATCAAGAAAGAAAAAAAAACTGATGTATAATCTTTTTCCAAGTTGTTTAGGGCAAAGATGAGAAAATCACACACTAACAAGATCCATGGCCCTGAAGGTAGCATCAGATGGACATGTTAGATAACAAGAACAAAACAAAACATGAGTTTTGTTTTGTATTTCGTGAATATCAAAAGTAGAACCAAACAGGACAAAAGGTAGGGATCTAAAATGGTAAAACCAAAGAGAACAGAATAGAGCAAGTATTCCCGTTCAGTTTTGGCCGCATGCCAAATTATACGGAAGAGTCATTACCCAATTTTTCTAGATATACTGACACTGAAGAATCTTATTTGTATAGGAACAAGCAAGAGCTGCTCACTGAGACAACCAAAATGAAAAAGAAAATGCAATTTAGAAGATAAATTTTGGGAGTAGTTCTCTTTCGTTTTCCTAACATAGACTGGTCCTAGAAATTGGCTTGGTATACAGATTACAGCTAAACCCTGTTACCTCTACCAGAAAGTGCTTCTCTATGTGGTGCAACTACGATTTAGCACTGCAGTGATAACTAAAACTTCATGATTGATTCTCAAAACTACACATACCTCGAGTGTGGTTCCCCTTCCACATGGAAACACCAATGCACCATTGACAAATGAAATATCATCTGCTTCATTGAACTGCACACTTTTATGAGTGCAAACTCGCGTGGTTATGATTTTAATCTCCAAAGTTTTATTCTGACCATTTTTGTCAGCTACAAGAATCTTCACTCTAGATCCTGGCCACCCTGAAAATGCACGAACCTAAAATTGTTGTGTCACAACTATGCAGTTCAAAAGAAATCATGAAGTTTACCTTATTATGCAGAACAGATGCTTCTTGATCAAAGGATAGCCATGATTCGTCTGGACCTATCTGCATAAAGTAGCAAAACCAAAATAAGATCAATTCCTTGTAAGGAACATATTTATCAACTGTGTATAGTAGAATTGTTTTTCCCTTTTTCTTTATGTAGATAACAGGATATAAAATGGAGTGAACATAAAAGGAATATAACAATTTCTCCCCAATTTCAAGATTTTTTTTTATTACTCCTCAAAACTAGACAGAGAACTTTGGAGTCAGTGTTCTTCTGCTTTGTTTTCACGTGTCCTTTTTTTTTTTTGAACTCTAACCCATTCTCTTTTCAGCAAAAAAAATCCAAAACAAGCAATAAGTTCAAGTCTTTCATTTTTCATTTTGAATACACACAGATCTCTTACAGCTCTTGCACCTAATATGTACCTTATTAGGAGGTGTGTTCTGAAACAATAGTCCACTTATTTTTTGCAGAGAGGCTTTTTTCTTTATAGGAAGTAGGACTGGGAACACAAGGTGTCGCCACGTCCTAGCATGAATTACGATATAATGTGTTAAGTGTTCTTGTTGAACACCTGATGTACTACTATTCATCTCGTACAATTTTCATCTACAAGTTTTGTTAGGAATATGGAGGCTAAAATAAAAGTAAGCCAAATGTGGTTTATGAACGATTGTCTCAAAGGAACTTATATTATTGTCATGCAAAGCGATGGAATAGCCTTGTTGCATTTTTGAGCCATCACTATGGTTTCAGAAATAGAAAAGATTCCTAAAAGTAAATATGAAATATCAACTTAAACAAGTCTAGGAAGTAGCATTGGGCAAACGCTATAGAGGTTCTGATACATGTTGAACTAATAATAATATCAATAGGAAAATCATTTCTTCTTCCCTTCTGAGTAACATAATCAAAACCAACACTACCTTTGGTGCCAATGTAGCCTTTGAATCATCTTGGGGTTGTGCGTTCGCTCTAGCTGATCCATCAAAAATGGATGGAAGTTCCCTAATCAGAAGTTTAGATCCTGCTTTGTCAAATAAAGATATGAACTGATTCTTAACAATGACTTTCTATCAGAAGGTCTGAACTCTGAATAAGAAAAGCTCTTAGGGTAACACTAGGATAAAAGAACATAAGGAACGTAAAAGATAAATTAACATCCATCGAGAGAATAATCATACCTTTATGAAACAGAAGCTCAAGCAAATCAGGTGCCTGCATATATATGTATCTAAAGATTTGTTAGGAGGAGGGAGTAAAAGCAATAACTTTCTAGAAAATATCACCATATGAGAACAGAGAGTGTGTGCAAGGCCTATAATGACCGAGTGAAAACATGACAGCTATGAAAACACACACACATACACCGGCTTTGCATATACATGATCTCAGAAATAAAAAAGTATCTGGTAACTATTTTGATCATGTACCTAAGATATTATTAATACAATCAAAGCAGCACAACCCTCAACATAATATGCAGCAGTACTCGTAATTATTCATTGAAACCACCAGTTGAAACATTCCAGTTTGAAGATTGTTTTTTTCCGTAAGCGAAAATTCATTAATAAAAACACGGATAATAGCACAAGTAGTGCCGACACCAAGAAAAGGCCATGTGCCCCCAGACCTTTTATTTTGTAGCAAACAGAGAGAAGAGAAATTTTTACCTTTATATGATCATCAACTTGAATTGTTTCAGTAGCAATGACAGGACCTGCATCAAGTGCACGAACAGTGAATGCTAACGATACTCCAGTTTCTTTAACACCATCCTAGTATACAAATACAGGTCAATATATAAATTATAAACAAGAAATAAGCTATTGAAACGAAAGGTATAAAAGCAGACAAACGTTAGAAGTGGCATGAGATGAAGGAAAACGGCTAACCTGCAACGCTCTTTGAACAGGAGCAGCACCACGATAGATTGGCAAAAGGCTAGGGTGAATGTTGACTGTTCCTGAGATGATTTCAAGTAAATTTGAGCATTAGATCCATCCATATGTTTTACTTATACTACTAAGTGAGTGTTTGGTTTCATTTCTAGATGTCTTAGAAGTGCTTTTTAAGTACCAAAAACAATTCTAACTCCATAAAATTACGTTTGACATTTTTTGAGAAATCAATTTTGGGGACTAAAAGCAACTATTTGTAGCTTTTGATTCTAGAATAGATTCTAACAAACAAATTTTTATAATTCAACTCACTTTTCCACGAATGTATCCAAACACAAATAACTTTAATTGCAACTCACTTTTAGTTAGAATCAATTTTACAGAATCAATTCACTCAAAATCAATTCTTGCGAAAGCAAAACCAAACATATACTAAGCCGATGTTTGGATGCCCATTTGCATCCTCAAAAGCACGACAAATGCTCTTAGACTCATTTTTACCTCGTTAAAAACATGTTTGGATTATTTAGAGAGAAGCAATTCTTGAATCTAGAATCAATTCTACTCAACACACCAATTTGTAGCTTCTACGGCAAAGAGAATCAATTCTACAATTTATTATATCTTTTTTAATTAATTTTTACTTAATTGTCCATTGACTAGTTAAATAAAATATCGAAGAGCAATTTTTAAATATATACACTAAAATTGGGAAATATTTTATAATTATATATAAACCATTATTTACACTTGAATAGGAGGCAAGCGGGCAACAAGCTGCGCCGCTAGACATAACATTGCTATGCATGACCTTTTGAACTCTATGTAGAAGGTCAACAGCCTCTGGTGCTAAGAAACCGAAAGTGTCAAAAACAAATGGAATAAAAGCATGTTGATTGTCAGAACACGTTTTCTCATGTTTGATCACTTTGCTTGATGCAGCTTTTAGAGCTGCCTGTCCTACGGTAAAAGGTCCGACACCTAATCCCACAAGTGGTGAAACACCTGTCAAGCTGTCAAGTCTACACAAGCATGTTTTCCATCTACCCATCCGTACACCATCACATCTGCAGGCCTGAGTGTTGATCTTCTATCTAGTGGGTCAGTCAGAAAGTTCAAAGACGCCTCCTTCTTAACTGATATTCCCGCCCGTCAGAATATATCAAAAAGTACATCCCTAACAAAGTCATGTATGTACTTAAACCCGAGAAGCTCCTTACACCGAACGACATGCTCCCCAAAAGTATCAAGGCACACCTTACGACAAACAGGGCACACCTCATCAATAGGAAATATTGGAATCATAAGGTGATATCTAAGGATAGTATGATACTCCACAGATGACATATGCTGACCTAACCCATCAATCGGGATATATGCTGCTTGCAAACATCCAAAAATTACCTTTTGTCCCGTGGTCATGTCAAACTTAACTTCCATATTCTGAACACTTTTACTAAAAAGAGCACTCGCCAAAACATGTTGTGCTTTAGGAGGGACGGTGTCTTTGCTGGTAATTATATATATTTGCCTAAACCCTAAAACTTATTTTGGTAATTATATATTCAAAAACAATTTTGGTCTAAACAGTCCAAACAAATAAATTAATAAGAATAAGTTAGTGTATCCAAACACAAATCAATTAACCAAAAACAGTGATAAAGAAGAATGAATGGATGACTAACCAGAAGGAGGAATATCTAAAAATTTGGTGGGTAATATATTGCCATAAGCAGCCGTAATGCATAACTGGGGTTGCAAAGCTTTTAAATCCGACAAGAAAGTATCCTGCAAGCAGGGAATGAAGAGAGTGAGTAATTGGATTTTCATTCATTAGAGAGAATAATTAGTTAGTTAGTGATTTACGTCTCCAGCACGTTGAGGAGTGAAAATAAGATGAGAAGAGAAGCCTCTTTCAAGAGCAAAGTTGGCCAAAGGAGAGAGCGAAAGTTTTTTTCCTCGGTCTCTTCTAGCGGGTGGCTGAGTGACAATAGCAGCAACTTCAAAGGAAGAATGTGGAGAAGCAGAAGCGGTGAGAAGTGCATCCAGGACTATAGTAGACACTTGAGGTGCCCCCAACAGAACTACTGGTTTCTTCTTGTTGGTGGTGGTGGTGAAAGTAAAAGTGGAACTCTGACTCTGTACACAACATAACCGCCGAATCATTCTTCTTTCTCACCTGCCTCTGTTCTAGACTTCGTATTGTTTGTTATCACTCCAGTTATCCAACTTTATCTCATAGATCTTCAACACGTGGCAATTTAAACTTTCATCGGCTGAGATTAGAAGTACGATGCCCGTATACGAGCTAATTAACCATCTAAAACCCTTGCACCTTTGAAACCCACATACACCTTTCTCTGTCATCTCCATCACTCGCCGCCATGGGTTTAAGCGGAGTAGTTGGCAGACGTCTGTACATGAAACTCTTCACCGCCGCCAATTATTCATCTACGGCGTCGAATGAAATTAATCTGATCAAACAATTGAGAGAAAGAACAAGCGCTCCCATTAAGGACGTGAAAGCTGCTCTCGTCGCTTCCAATTGGGATTTAGACGCAGCTCAGACGGAACTGAGAAAGAAGGGAATCGTTCTCGCTTCGAAGAAATCTTCTCGAACCGCTTCTGAAGGTTTACTCGCTCTCGCTCAAAACCACCACAAAACCGCTCTCATTGAACTCAATTGCGAGACTGATTTCGTTGCCAGAAATGACATCTTTCAACATTTGGCACGTTCTCTCGCTAATCAAGCTTTGTTGTTGGACAGCAACTCTTCCTTTCACTTTGGTCCTCAATCGTTAGAGGTAACTAACTATCTATGTGCCGATTTCAGATTTCAGGATAATTAGTTACATTGAATTACGTGATTTTCTCAAATTATTAGCAGTGTTGGTGTGTTAGTGAGCTTTCTGTGTGTTGTGTTGTTGAAATGAATCAATTGATAAATTCCTCTTTCACCAGGAGATGAAATTGAATCTTGAACATCCAAAGATCAACGGAGAAACTACTGTTCAAAACGCTATCACTGAAGTAGCTGCCATCATGGGAGAGAATGTGAAGCTAAGAAGAGGTTATCTGATGCACGCACCATCTAATGGTCTTGTATCTACATATCTTCATACCAGTCCCCTACCTGGTAACTAACCGCTCAAACTCACAATTGATTCTGACTAATCAGAGTATTCTCAATAGAATATAATTTAATTCTTTTTCAAATGGATTCTAACTTAAACCTATGATTTGGAGCTTTTGCCCCCAATTTATTGTTCAACTCGCTTTTACCTATAATAGAAAAAATGGTGGAAACTAGGCTTAGGTGGTCTGGCCATGTAGAGAGAAGATTTATAGATTTTGTAGCGAGAAGAGTAGATCAGGTGAGGATAGTCAGATCTCTAGAGGCAGCGGAAGACCTAGAACAACTTTTAAGAGAAACTATTAATAAAGATCTAGAGAGTAATGAGTTGGATCAAAATATAGTTTATGATAGAGTATTATGGTGTAATTTTATCCATGTATCCAGCCTCACTTAGTGGGATAAGACTTGGTTTTTATTGTTGCTAATAAAATTTAGGGTGGGGGGGATGGTGCATCAGTTCAAGGCAAGGAAGACCTTCTGGGCCCAAACATAAGTCATTTTACATTCAACTCATTTGTATCAAAATATGTTTTACAAACTTAGTTAGTTCAAGATCAATTATCTTCGTAAAAAATTAAAATCAATTATCAATTTTCGTTATCGCATACCAAGCACATATATGTTTGTCATCATTTTCTTACATGTCGTCTTGTGCTAAGTACCAAATTCTATGCAACTCCTAAAAACATGATCCAATTAAAGGTCCTGACATTCTCCAATTTGATTAGGTTTGGGTCGCATTGCTGGGATCTTATCTCTTGAAGTTGATGGTGGTAAAACAGAAGCAGATGCACTTCAACGTGTTGGATCAGAATTGGCCATGCATGTAGTGGCAGCAAAACCATTATTCTTAACAAAGGAACTTGTGTCTTTGGACGCATTAGAATATGAGCGTGAAATTCTTAAATCTCAGGTATTGGTATTCTATGATTTCTTTTGAAGCGTGAACTTGTGTCTATGAATAGATGATATGTCCATGCAAGTAAGTATATGAAATTATGAATCATAATTATTGTGGTCATGTGCTTAGGCTTCCATTAATTATGATCTTTAAGAATTATTTGAAATTTCGTCATTTGTTTAAGTGTAACGTAATTTGAAAAATTTAGAATGAATGATTGCTTATCAGTTATTATCTCAATTGTTTTATTCTTCTTTTTCAAGTTTTGAGGGGACTATTGTGAAGAAAATTGCAATGCTTGCATAGATGTAGTTTTCCTTCTTGTAACTGCCTTCACCATAGTTTCATCCAATGTGTTGATTAAGACTGTCTTGTAGGGTTTTTGAGTGGGTTAAATAGCTTGTAGTTTAGTTGCCAATATACTTTGACTGACAAGGTTTTGCTCAGTTTGGCGAATGTGACATTTGGACCAGCCTCTCTATACTCCATGTCCACACTCAAGAATGACAACCTCTTTGCCTTCTATATGTTAATATGCCTTCATGAATAAGAGCTATAGTGGCTATTGAAACTTGCGTGTGGATTTAGGATTGTCTTAGTTTAGACTAATTCAACTTTTTTGATAAACCACCATTTAGCAACACTTGAAAAATTCAGTTCAGAAAATGCAATTTGCTCAGTGTTCCCATGTATATTTTGTGATTTATCTAGTTCTTGAACCGAAGGGCTACTTTCTTTACCACATTGTAGAAACAGAATATAAACTTTTTGTTTAAGACCGTTTTGGTTTTTATATTTCAGGCAGAAGCCACTGGTAAACCTCAGATGGCCATAGAAAGAATGGTTGAAGGCCGTCTACGCAAGTACTTTGAAAATGTTGTGCTTATGGACCAAAAGTTTGTTATTAATGATACTATAAAAGTGAAGGTATGTGAGGTTTCTCTTATCTCTAAATCGAATTGGATTATTTTATGATAATTGAAATTACGATGGCTATATTTGTTTGCCATTATTGTTATTTTGATCGGCAAAAGAAATAAAATTCTACCAATGCTTGGGTTGGACTTGGTTCAGAATCCGCCCCTTTCACTTTTTAATTTCATTTGTCACTCTTCCTTTTTTTAGAAAGGGAAAACATGCCATGACGTGATACCTTGGTTTCTACGATTTTTCCATTTCAACCATAAAAAGCGAGTATATGGTTCGCTAATGACAAAGTTAGAGAACTTTCAGTATTTACTTGTATCGTTACATCCTTGCCCCCTATATATTATATATAAGGTTACCAAAATAGAGGAAAAACACAGACAACAACAAAATTTGTCCAAATCTTTGATTAAAGAAAGGGATACTCGATGCCTTATGAATATACAAGGTTGTTAAGACAAGATTCGGGCTGAAACTATGGTATTGCAATGCAAGACAATTTTTAGTTATCAACAAATATAATCCAATTCCTCTAAAAAAAACAAATATAATCCAATTGTAGATAAAATGTAGGTTTTGCTTCTATGTTCTGGTTTGCTCGGTTTCTAACTTCACAATTAGGTTTTAATGGATTTATTAAGTCCAAATGGAGGTCTCAAATAATTATTAGTAAATGATCTGTACACCTAAGCCTCATGGCTCATGTTCTGGACCCAAAGGTGGTTTATTGTGTAAAAAGTTGCAATACATGTAGTTTCACTCAAGTGTAATGGAGCTCATTTGAGTCTCCTAATCATCTTAATGAAACTTGTGAGAAGTATCAGGAGTTTTCGACTAATGTAAACCTATCAGCATTAGGACCTGTTTTCTGTGGTATTTATAATCCTTTTGTAGATTGCACCGATATAAAACAATCCCTCACAGTCCCCTGGATCAAGCGTTAGGTGACCATTATTTTAGAACTTGGTGTCAGGACTATGGTCTCAACTGTGATGTGGTCACAATTAAAAAAGGAAAAATAGACTGTGAACTTGGGCAATAAGAGTTTGTTTCTTACTTTGAAACAACACAGGCAGTTTGTTCCAGTTACATTATTCGGAAGTCCTACTTCCTTACATGGATTATGGATAAAAAACCTAATATTTTTAAGTTTATTTTGAACTCACCTATACTCACATGAGCCTAATCCAGGCCATCTAAAAATGATAATCTCTCCGTTTCTGATTCAAGGAATAAAAAATTAGAATTGGGAAACTGTTAGTGCTAGACCTCATGTTGTAAAGGCTTACTCTAAGAGAAGGCCACAAAATTAAATGGGCATAGGCTCTTTTAGTCGTAGGTGGTTACTAGCAGTTGCCAGCTACCTTTTTCCTTCTCTTTTATTGTATTTCTATATTTCCTCATAAATATCTCTATGTTGAAAATTCCTTCATAGAGACTAATTAAATAAAGGAAAATGTTAAGAAGTGCACTTAGGGCATTGTTTAAGCATCCAAAAGCAGTAAGTTTTACAATGAAAATTGCATAGTTATGACTTTTACATGTGTTTGATTTGTATTTTCAAGACAAAATTTCTTTATGTGGGTTCCTTAAACAATGTCCTTAGGGCACTTGTTAGCAAGACCATTAAATAAATTCAGTATTATAGCAATTCAGACCACTTTCCATCAGACCCGTGTTTGCTGTGAATCTAAGAACTTTCTAGTTTCTACCACTAAAACATGCAATATAGATCTATGGGCAGCCAATAGCCTTCAAACTTTAAAGCCATTCAGATTCTAGGAAGGTATTAAAATGTCTTATGGTCAGTGACCAGCAAATGAAGGTAATTTTTTGCTCCAGCGGACCCATTTTTCTTGATTTCAAGACCACCATTTAGACGTGTAGCATTATGGACATTTATGTATGTGTGCAATAATGTTTGTATGTTCGTAGATATGTATATATGTACATGCATTTTGAATATGTATGATTAAGATTTAAACCCAAAGTCACGTGACTTTTTCTAAGTGATCATTTAACATTTTGAAGAAATTCTGTCACTGTTTAAAAAACTTTTATCTTGATCATCTATGTATAGTTATATGGTCAAGATTTTACTGCTCTCACTCCACAAGACACATATCCAAAACGTGCTATTTATAATGTATGTATGGAGTTATGTGTCTATTGTGAAGTATCCATCTATGGAGCCGATTTTTTTATTTGCTCATTCTTTACCTAGTATCTTAAATGTCTCTTTGAAGGAGGTGCTGGATAATCTATCCAAAGAGGTGGGTTCGTCCGTAAGGGTTGCAAGCTTTCTCAGAATGGAAGTTGGGGAAGGAATTGCAAGGTGAGACCTTACTTTTTTGGTAATTTATATTTTCCTACCTTGTTTTTGGAGTCTTGTTATATGCTACCACACTGTCATTGAACTTGGTCTACAATTTAATGCTCTGATCAAAGTGTAATAGTACCAACATAAGAATAAACTGAAACTGACTGAATTTGTATTGATGATGAACTCAGTGGATGAATCCCTCTTTACAAGATGAATGAAACAGTAGTGACAGACAATGGACAGAGAATAAATTCCTTGAAACAACAACAACAACAACCGAGCCTTATCCCACTTAGTGGACTCGGCTACATGAATCAAACAACGCCATAGTGTTCTATCAAAAAGTCAAAAACCATGTCTTTCTCCAACTCATTTATCTCTAGATCCTTCCTAATAGTTTCTCTTATAGTTTTTCTAGGTATACCCCGACCTCTAGTAAGGAAGAAAATAAAATGATAAGCAATGATGAGAGCACCTCCTAATGAGATGAAAATTTACCCCACTACTCAATCCAACAATTTCCACTCTATTTTCATTCTACTCTCCATTTCTGTTGAGGAGTGATATTTGTACAACCAATTTTTGAGACAACCACTTTTCCTCTCCTTATTGGATAAAAAGAATAGAGAGAAAGAAGAAGAGAGAGAATAAAAATACATGTGAGTATGAGAGAGAGGGTTGTTTCCAAAGTTGTCAAAATTTGGTTGTACAAATATCATTTCCCTTTAATAAATGATGTGAGATAGTGAGTGATGTTTTTCTGTTTAATTTATGTTTTGGGTGTCAATCTAGTTGTCACGGTAGGATTTGGGGCTAAAAGGGTATACATCAAACTAAAATTAATTTTAGGTATCTCTAGCAATGTGGTTTTGTAAATTTAAAGTGTGCTAAATTTCTCCATTAGACAAGACAAAAATGACAGGAAAAATCATGTACTGTATAGCCTAAAAATCATGTTCCAAGTTCCTTCCATCATATCTTCATTCTACAAAAAATCACGTCTTCATTCAAACTTTCTGTGATCAGTTCCAAGTTCCTTTCTTGATTGGCAATATCCTATTCCATGATGGACACCCTCGCAAGTCTTGAGAATTGAAGAATAAAAATGTGGATCAAATTCTCATCATGTTCTTCATATCAGTAAATGTAGTAGATTTTTCTGTTAATTGATTTTTACTATGGACGTCTAATTTTCAGGCAAGAAACAGATTCATCAGAGTCTGTTGCTCAGGTAGCCTAATTTAAGGCGATTCAGTGCAATAATGGAGGAAACTTCTCAGAGATAAATCTGAGTCTGTTGCTCAGTAGCCTAATTTAAGGTGATTCAGTGCAATAATGGAGAAAACTTCTCAGAGATAATGTTTGTTTCGAGAGGCTTCTGTTCTCCAACTCATTATATTTAATGACTCATGCTCCATTTATTTATCCTGGAAAGTTTTGAGGTACAATATTATGTTGAAAATTTTGCTGTCGTAAAACTTCAATGGTTTCTGTTAGTGTGTACTAGTGGGCTCTGGTTAAATATTTGATTATTTTCTTAGTTCATAGAGTGTCTATTTTTGATGTTACAAAGCTGAAAAATAAATTGATATGAACTTTTCTTTAAAATGAGACAAACAATAGTCCAAAAGCAGACAACGTCGTGTTTCTACTTTAATAAGCTCGTTATCCTTTCAGGGTCTATTTCGTAGGAGAAAACTGAAGGGAAGGACAGAGGCTATTGATTATTATAATCTTGAGTTGTTTGGTTTAATATTTTAGAGGAGATAGCAGTAAAATTTCTCATTTAGCTCCCCCATACAAGTAGGGATATTTAGAGAGAAGATATGTTTAAAAATTAGACTGAAACTCTCTTCATTAAATGTGATAATAACTATTTCAATTGTCTAAAGAAATGCTTATAAAACCGTTTAGTCCTCCCCACCAGTTGAATCAAACATATCCTTCCTTACTCCTTAGAAACGCCGTTTCAAGTCACGAGTCATACGATTTTAAATGCTTTAAGGCTTGCATATTATAAGTCTGATTCATACAATCCTTTGCCCAACGTCCATACTACTTTTCAATTTATAATTTCATTGCTTTGACGAATAGCCTTTTTTTTTTTTTTTTTAATTTAGCTTTTATTTCATTTTCTAAATGAAACGTTTTCTCCATAAAATACTGAGTAATAATTTTCTTACTACTATTAATTAAAGCACTCTGCCATACAAAACAAAAAATTATTTTTTAATTTAAAGTTGACTTTAAAGATCACTTTCGTCCTTGTCTTACGGTTAATGATCACTTTAAAGTTGTTATTTAGAATGATTATTTTCTCTTTTATTTTGGAGTTAATGTTGTTGCTGAAGAAATGATTTTTTTAAAATCCTAAACAAACAATATTAAAATAACCAAAATTATTTTTTAAAATAGAAAAAATAATTTTTTATCAAATAAAAAAGCTAAAACAAATGCACATAATATTTAAATATAATTTTTTCCTTCTTCGTTTTATCCTCTGAATCCATTACTGCGTAGAGTATTTCTCGATCATCCTTCATTCTTAATTATAAACTTTTTTTGATGATTTCCCCCCTAAATTTAAGTTTATACACAATTTACTAAGTAAGTTTATTATTTTTTCCTTAAAATACTCATTATTAATATTATTAACACTATCACTTCATCTTAATTTTTTTTCAAACGTACTTTATCTTAAAGGGTCATGCTAACCAATAAGGTGCTGGGGCACTAATTAAATTATTAGTTATAAAAAAAAAAGTTTTAAGTTAAAAACAACAATTTTTACACTTTAAGCATTATTATATAGAGTGTCGTAGAGAAATCTAGATAAAAAACACACATTAATAAAGACATTTTTTTTCCTAAAAAAAAAAAAGAATGGTTTTTTTTAGATATATTAAATAATTTATGTATTTGGTTTAGATTTTTGACTAGATATATAAATTATTCAATATATCTAAAAAGTTAGAGTATTATTTATTATTTCGTCTATATGTAAAAATAAAAAATAGAGCAATTTAGAAATCCCTAAATTCCAGTCCCGCCTCTCTCACATGTTACCCGCCCCATCCATTTGGAGTTCGTCTACACATCTGTCTGCAACAGGTAAACCATCGTTCTTCCTTCATTTCATATATTGCTTTCGAATTTCTTCTATTTCCCTGTTCTGTTCTGTTCCGTTCGTCTTCAATCTATTACCAGAACCAGAACCATTCTTTGTTGTCTCATTCAATTGAACTTCACTAGTGGTGTCTTGTTAATTCATTCTCAATTTCATCTCTCATTTGCTTTGTCTTTGTATAAGATATGGTTTCCTTTCTTTCAGGTTTCTCTTGAAATTCAATTGGATTCATAATATGAACAACATGTTGCTTCCGATTCACACCAATTGCTTTCTTCCACTTGTCTATGCTGCGTTTCCACATAAGATTCAGGATGTTCGTTTTATGGTCAACAACTGCGCCCCCACTTTCACAAAGTATTGTCAATTTGGGATTCATTATTCTTATTATTATTATCATCATACAACAACAAGAAGAAGACGTTCATATTGTCGTTCTGGGATGAGGGACACAGTAGTCTCTGATTGGGAACTGCAGGAAGGTCGTATCGCGGTTTCAATTTTTCTTCAACAAATGGGTGTGTCGGCCGAGGAATCAAAATCAATAGCATCAAACTCCCCAGCATATCTCAACATGTTGGTAGAAAGTGTTAGGGATTTGGAGCACTTCTCTTCTTCTATGCTGGATGCTAATGCTAATGCTGACGGTGCGTTCAACTTGAACTTCAACTACAGGGACAAGATTCTTCACATTGCAGCTCTCAAAGGTGACAACGGCAAACTAGCCTACTTAGAGAGTCTCGGCTTCACACTCTCTTCCTCAATGAACGTCGCCAGGTATATATCCTCCGCTCACACCCTCCTGTCTCTCATTAACAAAGTTACCTCTATCAAACAACTCCTTTTTCCTCCCGCGCACACTACTCATCACTATCAACTCCTTATCAAGAATATTCGTCTCATCATGACCCACTTATCAATTTCACTAGATGAAGATATGCAACACACTTTCTCCTTTTTCGAAAAGGTTCAAGCAAGGCGTGGAGGTTTAAATATCCTTGCTTCTCAAGATGCTGCTTTCCGTTGCTTCATTGAATCATTTCCTCGTATACTTTTGTTATCACTAAATAATCACATCTCACCTACACTGGATATTCTCCAAAATATTGGGATCCCCGCAGATCGCATCCCCAACATAATATTGGCTTTTCCTCCTATTCTGCTCTGGAATGTTGAACTCCTTCAGACTAGAGTTCTGGCCTTGAACCAGGTATGCCAAATTTTTCTTTCTTTCCGAACAAAGTGCATTGTGATGTCTATAGGATTTCATTCTTCTTTGCCTGAAAACTGCATTTTTGGTGCTATGTTGTTTTCTCTCAACTATGCGTGGTTAGACTAGATGACATAAGATTAGAAATGACAGCATGAGAGAGAGAGAGAGAGAGAGAGAGAGAGAGAGAGAGAGAGAGAGAGAGAGAGGGAGGGAGGGAGGGAGGGAGGGAGGGAGGGAGGGAGATGGTGGAAAGATGTTGGGGGTCATGGTGGAAAATAGACTTAGGTGGGTTGGGCATGTAGAGAGAAAGCTTGGAGATTATGTAGTAACGAGAGTAGATCAGAGTTAGATCACTAGAGGCAGAGGAAGACCTAGAAAAACTATAAGAGAAACCATTAAGAAAGATCTAAAGATTAATGAGTTGGATTGAAATATGGTTTATGATAGAACATTATGGCGTAATTTGATCCATGTAGCTGACCCCACTTAGTGGGATAAGACTTGGTTGTTGTTGTTGTTTCTGTTGGCTCTGCAATGTCTACAACAGAATAAATTAATAGTTTACAATAGATAGTAACTAAAAAATAACAGAAACTAACTGAATTACTGTTTGTAGAAGTTTCCAGAAGTATTCAAAAGTAGAAGACTTAAAACTTTTATTATAGAATTAAAACTAAGTTACAGAGTTGTGTGACATAATTTAGGCAGACAGATCACTCATAATCTCATTTCCCCATTCTCAGCGGCTATCATATCTTCTTTTTGCTTAGAATTAAATGCCAACATGATCTTAATTATAATATCACTTGCTACCTTGAACAAATAAGTTAATAATTGATTTTTTGTAGATTGATGGTGTGGATAAAGATTATGCCAAGTTGATGCTAAAATATCCGTGGGTTCTATCTACAAGCATTCAAGAGAACTATAAGGAGGTCCTTGCCTTTTTACATTCCGTGAAGGTATGATTGTAGTGTCATGAGTGGTTGTGGCCATATAATTTTGCATTTATGTGTATCTGTATTTAGGCAAGTTGATTGTTACTAAAAGAAAACTATGGAGACTACTTTGAATTGTTGTTCCAAAATAATTTGTTCCCTATGAAAATATATTCTATAGTAAATTGAGCAGCCCTATGTACAAGATAACTTGAAATAGAACTAATGCATTATATTTAAGAAGTTTAATAATCTTGTTTACAGTTGTAAAGCATGGTCGTATGGCTGAAGTCAAATTGGTGTATGTTAAATGTAATGCTTGAAACTTCGTTGTAAATATTAAAATATTAATTGGGCACTTGTTCTTGAAATATAAGAAAGTTGTATTAGGCTAGATTAAAGAAAAATGTTTTATTAGGCTAGATTTCGGGGCTGAGTTATGCCTTGCATAAATCCTATGGTTAATAACTATCCTAAATTTGCATATTAGGCCTCCCATAGATGTCCTGTCCTGCAAACTTTGCGCTCTAGATGTTCAATTTTGGCGTACGAGGGGTGTATTGAGATCCCATATTAAGTGGAGACATAGCTAAAGTAGTTCTTATTAGTCTTGAGTAGTCCTCACTCCTTGAGCTAGCTTATGAGGGTAAGTTAGGCCTATCCCAAATTCTACTATTTGGTTGTTTGTCACAACAACCCCCAAGCCTTACCAACTAGGTGAAACCGGCTACTTGATCAAACGGCGCCATAATGTTCTATTGTGAATCATATCTGTGGCCAAACCATTGACTCAGAAGGCCCAAAAACACTAATTGGAGAAATTCAACACGGCTAAATCTGCACACTTCCTTATGATTATGGCTGATGGCTCGGTCCTTTTGCTGCCTTATTAAGAATCCAATTTATTTCACATGCATATGCATGTTGCTTTTGAAAAATAAAATGTTTTTGGTATATGTGGTAGTGGGTAAGGTAGGTATGAAAGACATATTTCATTAGTTTGGTTAGAAGACTGATTTGCAGAAGCACAAGACTAATAGTATTGTTTCATTCTAGGTTCCAAAGACATGGACAGACCGTGCAATCAAAAGACAACCTCAACTATTGGGTTGTTCAACTAGCAAGCTGAAGTTGATGGTAGATCAGTTTGCCGAACTAGGAGTTCAAAGGAAAAAGTTGTATCAGGTTATCACTAGAAGTCCTCAGCTATTATTACAGAAGCCCGAAGACTTTCTACAGGTATTTTTCTTTTGCTCTAATCAAGTGTATATGATATACGATAGAGATGTTTTACAAGTATTTATTACAATTTGAGCAGAGGAGAAAATGCAGGAAAGCAATATAAAGTAGAGAAAAATTTGGAGAGTTTGAAGAGAATATGTTTGAAACTGAATCAATTAATTTCAAAAGAATTAGTGAGTGACCTATTTATAGAGGTCTACTTCAGATCAATTAGATTTGAGCTACCTAACCGATGATGCCAGAATTCTGTCAATAACAATTTGACATGTGACTAGTATGGCGTCTGAAAGGCACACTAGCCAAATAGCTTTCTACACACAACGACCAATATGAGACTACACCCTAACGATGTCCCCTCAAACTCAAGGTGGTTGAGCAAGCACAAACTTGTCAAACACCTTAAGTTTGTCTGGAAGAGCAAATGAACCACCGTTCGCAGAGAGGCTTTGTGGGGAAATCAGCAGTCTGATCAGTAGTAGGAATATGGTGAACTATGAAGTTCTGGCTTAGAACCTTCTCTAGCACAAAGATGTCGAGTTCCAGAGGAAGAGCACTGGACTGTGTGATAAGGAGAGACTGTACCCGAGTTGTCACAGAAAGTAATTTGGGTCTGGAAGGGAGTTTTCAGCTCAGTCCCATCTGGGTCTGATCCCCCCCCTGCCAGAGTCATTGAAGACAATTATAGAAATGGGCTGTCGAGCAGGGGCAGGTTGCACAAGAGGCCATGACTGATCACCCCTTTTGGTTATCAAAATTGTTGGAAATTCCACCTTTATTGCGTCCACCCCTAGTCACCTAATTGCGGCATTTAAGTTGCCTTCATTGCAGTCTCCAACACCTTCATTTTGTTGGCTTTGAGGGGGTGGATTTAGTCCAACATCGGATAGATAAGACTCTTGATAAGAGTTTATAAAGACGAGGCACTCCTCAACTTACAAGCCAGTTTTGTAAGGATTAGTTAGGCCCAATTCCCACTGTCAAACTGGTTTCTGGAATTGTGACATACTGGAGTGCTCCAATAATAGACCGATATAGAGTAAGGGTCTGAAACATAGTTAGCTCAAACTTTTTCAGTTTGATGTTACCAACTAATAACTATAGAGGTTGAGATCTCAATGGCATCTCCCGTTTATCCTTAGACAGAAGATCACACATATATTTGTATTAAGAGAGCTGAAGAGAACCATTCTTGAGATATTAGACTTCAATTCCTGGGAAATAATCAAAGGCTTCAAGATGTTCAAAAGAGCAAACTGTGATTTTACTAGTATTGAGGAGAAAGTTGTCAAAAGAATTTATGTTTAGTTACAATATTTGTTGTGTTTAGTTATTGAGCAACAAGAACATTTAACAGTATATTACAGTATCAGACTAGGCATACATCTCCGATGTTTCACAAGTAATCACATCTTTGTGTTTATACATACATGAGTTTAAATTAAATGATACTTTAAATTATGTTACAAGAATGCATTTATTGATTGACACTTGTAAAAAATTGTCTTGAAAGTGTTCTCTTGGTGTGTATATTAAGATTATTATGGCAAGACTAAGATCAAGATAAAATTAAAATAAGAATGCATTTATTAGCGGCAAAAATGCAAATAAGTGACAAAGGTGATGTCTTTTAAATTAAATGATGTTTTAAGGTGATGTGACAACAATGTATTTGTTGATTGACACTTGTAAAAATTTGTCTTGAAAGTATTCTCTGTGTATATTATTAAGAAGTCTAGAGATGAGCTGCTGAATGAGAGGAGAGGAGTCACATGATATCATCAACATAACCCGGGGTCTGAAATTTGAAAATGGTACTTTGTGAAGCATGTCAAAGCTAGAAATAATTACCAGTCATGATGCACAGATAATCCGAAATTGATGACAATATGTGTTGTATGTATCCATATCTATTTCCCACCCTCAGTATAATCCCACTCTTGAAATCTTGTTTACCTCAAAACCATTACACAATAGCCAAAACGTTACAATTTAGGGAAATGCCCAAATGTTACTTCTGTTGGTCAGTTATGTCCAAAACGTTAACCCTCCGTCAATTTGTCTATTAAACACTCATTTTGGTACCCGAAAGAAAATGTAATTTTAGATCTTAGTCCTTCACCTTCTCTCACTCTTTTCTTTTCTCCTTCTTCCCCTTTGTCTCTTTCTTTACTATGATGGCACTATAGTTTATGCAGCTCCTGCAAACCAACAGTGAAGCAATGGCTCTACAAATCATTTTGAAATTTCCAGTCACAGGACAAAAAGCTTTATTAGAATTACATTGTAAGACAACTAATACTACAAGCATAAGCTAAAGATTAGTTAGAACCATTCCTGCTTTAGGTTTTGCATGAACGTCTCATGTTTAAAATGCTAATTGAGCTTGCCTTAAAATTTCAACAAACAAATGTATTATTAAACCAACAGTACTTAAGTTTCCTTCATGATGTAAACAACGCTTACCTAAAAAAAAATTGCAGCACTAAAGAAAAATTGCATATTATATGCAGGGGCCGGGGTTCGAACCCTGGACACTCCACTTCTTCACAATTTAATTGTGTGAGTTCTAGCCACTAGGCTACTTGACCAAAAAAAATAAAAAATTGCAGCACTAAAGAAAGTTGCTTGAAAAAAATATAACTCTGGAATCGGTTGTTGTTGTTAAAATTGTTTTATTTTTAAATAACTGCAAATGGGTTTCTGTTATATTTATCAGTGTTGCTTCATTTATTTGTTTACACAATAAGCTCTTGGTCATTGTTGTCTACAGGTTGTTATGTTCTTCGAAAATATGGGTTTTGATAAGGAAAATATTGGGAGAATACTTGCTCGCTGCCCTGAAATTTTTGCCACCAGCATTAGTAAAACTTTACAGAGCAAGATTGAGTTCCTTAGTAGAATTGAAGTTTCTAAAGCTTACATTCCTTTGGTTATCAGAAAGTATCCAGAACTACTTGTGTCTGACATTAACAAAACCTTACCTCAACGGTATTGTTATGATTCATCACTTTTTTTTTTGTCTATTGTTCTTTAAGTATCATATTCTCTTTTGTCTATTGTTCTTTAAGTATCATATTTCTTAACTCACCCAATCATTTTTGGGCAGTGAATATTTACTATTCTAAAATAATGCAGTGATTTAGATTTTAGAAAAATGTCATGAAGTTTTTTTTTCTTCTCCCGTAGTAATAGAATGATTCATGTGTCATTCTATTGACCAACCATATAACTGATCATTTGTTTTTGATATGTTGATGTTCTGCAGGATAGTGTACTTTATGAAGGTAGGACTTTCAGAGAAGGAAATTGCACTTATGGTACGTAAATTTTCTCCTCTACTTGGGTACAGCATAAAGGAGGTTCTGATGCCAAAATTAGAATTTCTGGTGAACTCAATGAAGAGGCCGGTAAGAGACGTGGTGCGCTACCCTAGGTATTTTAGCTATTCACTAGAAAAGAAGATAAAGCCAAGATATCGGGTTCTGAAAGGAAGGAATATCGAATGTAGCTTAAAGGATATGCTGGCAAAAAATGATGAAGAATTTGCTGCTGCATTTATGGGTGTTGGAAAGATGCTCGTCTGTCCTCCTTTGTCTTCACATGATAAGCTGTAAATATCATTACCTTGTAGGAATTCATCTTATCAGAACAGATTTGTGTGTCCCTGTAACTTTTAAAAAGAAAGCAAACCTTTTAATTTTCAGTTGTAGTAAATTCAAACGTGAATTTTTTAATGACAGTGCAAGCTTGATTTGGTTTCACGTTTGAACTTTTGAAACCCTCGGTGTACTTTGGTCCATCATAATTGTCTGTCTTTTGTCTCAAAAGTAAATTGTTTTGTTGTTTTTTTGTTCACTACCGAAAAAATTGTTTTGTTTTTTTGTGTGTTAGCACTACGGTTCTCAGGGGAAATGGGCCCAATTAATTCGGAGTTTAGTTAGGGATAAATAAAGTTTGTCTAAGAATTGTTCCAACTACGAATCGCATCTTAGGTTGTCTAGAACATTTCGTCTTTTGATGGGGTTCATTAACCACTTGAGCACAATTGTTTTGTTGTCTCAAAAACATACATTTTGCCACAAGCCATATGGTTCATAAACGAAGAATTTTTTTAAACGACGAATTCTTGGATTTTTTTGGCAAAATTCCATTAGAAAAGGAACGTGAATCTCATAGGAAACGTTTATGAAAAACTCATTTATCTAATCTTTCGCAAAATTTATTGATCAATTATTGTTTAATTTGTAGTTGTGTATGTTTCAGGTGACTAATGTTTGATTTTAGAATTTTTCAAAATTCGGGCAAAATAGAGGTCAAGTGAATTACCTCGTTAATTTTTGGATTTTACTTGTTTTTGACTCTTTCTCACTAAAACGGCCATAACTTAGGATGTGCTTATCCGGTCGGAGGTTGTGAACATTCGTTGGAAAGCTAACAAGCAAAGCTACGACCTAAATGGGTCGGAAATATTTTTAAATGAAGAATTCTTGGATTTTTTCGGCAAAATTCCATTAGAAATGAACGTGAAGCTCATAGGAAATGTTTATGAAAAACCCATTTATCTAATCCTTCACATAACTTATTGATTAATTATTTTTTAATTTGTAGTTTTCTATGTTTCAGGTGACTAATGTTTGGTTTTTAGAATTTTTAAAAATTCGGGCAAAATGGAGGTCAAGTGAATTACCTTTTTAATTTTCGGATTTTACTTGCTTTTTATCCTTTCTCACTAAAACGGCCATAACTTTGGATGTGCTTATCCGGTCGGAGCTTTTGAGCATTCGTTGGAAAGCTAACAAACATAGCTACAACCTCGATGGGTTGGAAATTTTTTTAAAAGAAGAAATCTTGGATTTTTTTGGCAAAATTCCCTTAGAAAGGATCGCGAATTTCAAAGGAAACGTTTATGAAAAACCCATTTATCTAATCTTTCGCATAACTTATTGATCAATTATTGTTTAGTTTGTAGTTTTGTGTGTTTCAGGTGACTAACATTTGATTTTTAGAATTTTTAAAAATTCGGGCGAAATGGAGTCCAAGTGGGATCTTACTTGTTTTTGACCCTTTCTCACTAAAACGACCATAACTTGGGATGTCCTTATCTGGTCTGGGATTGTGAACATTTGTTGGAAAGCTAACAAGAAAAGCTACGATCTAAATGGATCGGAAATATTTTTAAACGAAGAATTCTTGGATTTTTTTGGCAAATTCAATAAGAAAGGAACGTAAATCTCATAGGAAACGTTTATGAAAATCCCATTTATCTAATATTTCACATAACTTGTTTATCAGTTATTGTTTAATTTGTGGTTTTGTATGTTTTAGGTGACTAACGTTTGATTTTTAGAATTTTTAAAAATTCGGGCGAAATGAAGTCCAAGTGAATTACCTTGTTAATTTTCGGATCTTACTTGTTTTTTACCCTTTCTCACTAAAACGACCATAACTTGGGATGTCCTTATCTGGTATGGGATTGTGAACATTCGTTTGAAAGCTAACAAGCAAAGCTACGATATAAATGGGTCGGAAATATTTTTAAACGAAGAATTCTTGGATTTTCTTGGCAAAATTCCATTATAAAGGAACGTGAATCTCATAGAAAACGTTTATGAAAAACCCATTTATTTAATCTTTCGTATAACTTATTGATCAATTATTGTTTAATTTGTGGTTTTGTATGTTTCAGGTGACTAATGATTTATTTTTAGATTTTTTAAAAGTTTGGGCAAAATGAAGGTCAAGTGAATTACCTTGTTAATTTTCAGATTGTACTTGTTTTTTACCCTTTCTTACTAAAACGGCCATAACTTGGGATGTGCTTATCCGGTCGAAGCTTGTGAAGATTCATTGGAAAGCTAACAAACATAGCTACGACCTCGATTGGTAGGAAATTTTTTTAAACGAAAAAATTCTTGGATTTTTTAGGCAAAATTCCATTAGAAAGGAACGTGAATCTCATAGGAAACGTTTAGGAAAAACCCATTTATCTAATCTTTCGCATAACTTATTGATCAATTTTTGTTTAATTAGTAGTTTTGTATGTTTCAGGTGACTAATGTTTGATTTATAGAATTTTTAAAAATTCGGGCAAAATGGAGGCCTAGTAAATTACCTTGTTAATTTTTAGATTTTATTTGTTTTTGACCCTTTCTCACTAAAACGGCCATAACTTGAGATGTGCTTATCCGGTCGGAGCTTGTGAAGATTCGTTGGAAAGCTAACAAACATAGCTACGACATCGATTGGTCAGAAATTTTTTAAACGAGGAATTCTTGGATTTTTTCGGCAAAATTCCATTAGAAAGGAATGTGAATCCCATAGGAAACGTTTATGAAAAACTAATTTATCTAATCTTTCGCATATCTTATTGATCAATTATTGTTTAATTTGTAGTTTTGTATTTTTCAAGTGACTAATGTTTGATTTCTAAAATTTTTAAAAATTCGGGCAAAATGGAGGCCTAGTAAATTACCTTGTTAATTTTCGGATTTTATTTGTTTTTGACCCTTTCTCACTAAAACGGCCATAACTTGAGATGTGCTTATCCGGTCGGAGCTTGTGAAGATTCTTTGGAAAGCTAACAAACATAGCTACGACATCGATTGGTCAGAAATTTTTTAAACGAGGAATTCTTGGATTTTTTCGGCAAAATTCCATTAGAAAGGAATGTGAATCCCATAGGAAACGTTTATGAAAAACTAATTTATCTAATCTTTCGAATATCTTATTGATCAATTATTATTTAATTTGTAGTTTTGTATTTTTCAAGTGACTAATGTTTGATTTCTAAAAATTTTAAAAATTCGGGCAAAATGAAGGTCAAGTGAATTACCTTGTTAATTTTCGGATGTGCTAATCCGGTCGGAGCTTGTGAACATTCGTTGGAAAGCTAACAAATATAGCTACGACCTCGATGGGTTGGAAACTTTTTTAAAAGAAAAAATCATGGATTTTTTTGGCAAAATTCCCTTAGAAAGGAACGTGAATCTCATTGGAAACGTTTATGAAAAACCCATTTATCTAATCTTTCGCATAACTTATTGATCAATTATTGTTAAATTTGTAGTTTTGTATGTTTCAGGTGACTAGTGTTTGATTTATAGAATTTTTAAAAATTCGGGTAAAATGGAGGTCAAGTGAATTACCTTGTTAATTTTTAGATTTTACTTGTGTTTGACCCTTTCTCACTAAAACGGCCATAACTTGAGATGTGCTTATTAGGTCGGAGCTTGTGAAGATTCGTTGAAAGCTAACAAACATATGTGTGAGTCTAACCACTAGGATTTTTTTAGCTAAAAGATGATATAAAGTTTGACAAACGAGTTTAGAAGTATGACACATTGTTTTTATTCATAAACGGATCATAAATTTTGACCGGATCAATTCTTTAAATTTTAATCTGTATCTAGACTTGAACTAAAAGTTTGTCTTGAGACAAACTCAATACTACTTATAGGTCAATCAATGCGCAAGGATGGTATCAGCTGATTAAAGCTCTATTTGTTGAACGATGCTGAAATTTTACAGCAAATATGATGGTTTAATCGTTGAGAATGCTCCCTTTATGAATCATGCACCAGTATTTTGTATTAGGGGACCAAAAACGAGCAAGTCTCAAACACAAGAGAGAAACTTTATCCACTCATGAAAAGCTTGTGAAGGGTAACTGCAGAGGTATATCTAAATATTTTGTAACAACAAAAACAACTCAGGTTGCAGGTCATTCTCAAAAACATTTTATCCGTCAGCAAACACCCTCCTAGCCCTCATTAATTAAGTAATTTGAAATATCTACACATAAAAAATAGTTAAATATATGTGCATTTGATGCGAGGTACACACATTACTTTCAACTTTTTACTATCTTACTGTGTAACAAATGTTCGCAGCTGTGGAAGTAACAAAACGAGATTGGAAGCATTTTCTGAACCAATTGAAGCTTTTGGTCGATTATCAGGAATAATTAATTAATTTTACTGCATACGTTATCTGCTGCATAAAGGCAACAAAATGAAAGGATAAATTTTCTTTCGCATTATCAATATTCAGTTCTCAAATTTGTAATCCTCAAAGCGCACCACCTGATTTAGAACTCAAACCATAAGAGCCTGCAGAGGCCCTTAAGCTTACCGGTAGTGTATGTGACCACAAGTAACTTTGAAAATTTGTGCTTATTTATAGTGTCACTCCACCAACTAAAAACATAAAACCAGTGACCATAGTTCAGTCGGTGTTTATTACTACATCATCACTGCCTGCTATAGGAAAAAAAACTTAACTGATTTGAGGATAAAATTTTATTTTTACTGATAATTTTAAAATTATCACTTTCTTTTCACTTGTTTGTAATAAAGTGCAAACAGAAAACTTTTTTATAGTTTTGTCAAATTAGACATTCCCTTGGCATTAGTCTGTGTTTGTAAATTACACTGCTAAGTCTTATTTAGCACAACAAGTTCTAGGGCAGAAAATTTACTTTAATTACTACCAACCTACAAAATTCAACAAAATTTTGGTAGACAACGAGATTGTGAGATGAATGTTCCTGGCTCATGACAAATTGGCAATGCATGTTGTTTCATGCCCTTATGTAATTTGATATCCTTTTAAAAAAACCAAGCATTTGGCTTATTTGTTCTTGTTGTTAGCTATCAAAAGTCATTGCCGATATAAGTTATGTCTTCCTCCGTAATATGCATCAAACCTCGATCTTTTCTGCCGCTCACTTGGTTTTTATCAGGTTCACCTCGCTGTTGGTTTACAAGAAAAACCGATTTCAACCAACAAGTTGACAAATAATAAAATTATTAGCATGAACGTACTTTACTTCTGACCTTTCTTAGTACAAATGACATATATAAATATGCTGCTTCCCATTCATCAGGCGATAGTGTACCTGAAAAAGAAATGTCTCTTAACCTAAAAAGTATCGACATAAAACAAGTATCGTACATGACAACACATTGACATCGGTAATAATTTGAAAACATTGAATAATTGAGTATATTGTCAGTGTCGTGTCGGTGTCAGACACCAGACACACTTTAATTGAGAGGGAAAAGTGATGTTTAATAAAGTTTAATGGAAATTGAAAAAGCATAAGCACAAAGGGTTATACCTTGATCTTGGTTGCCATCCCCTAACGCACCAAGTCTTCGCATGAGGTCCACAAATTCGCTTCGTTTCATATACTCATGGACAAATTCATGCGAGTTCTTTGCGAAAACAAGCTCAAAATCATACTGCAAAATTTAATCAGATGTGAAACCTAGAAATTTTAGTTTTAGAATTGAAGGTGGGATTAGGTGAAATTTAGCAGTTTCACAAGCAATAGTATATACCTCTTCAGCTAATGACTTGAATACGTGGAATGGGACAATCCATTCAGGACAATCAACAGCATCCTGCAACAAAAGGTAATGTCTTAAATGACAGCATAAGTATTAAAAATAAGGGTGTAAATGAACTTAGCTACTTGTATCTCTTCGAACACGGCTAGTTAAATGTTTGACCAAGCTCGTTAACCTAAATTTGAGATCGAGCTCGATTATTGATATGAATCAAGCTCAATCGTTACATCTGACATTAAAGACTCGTGAATAGTTCGATTATATATACTTACTAAGGCTCTCACTCCTTAACCCAAGACAAAAAAAAAAAAAAAAAACTAAGCCCAAAATAAATTGATGATATAATGAAAAACATTATGCCTTAAGATCTACGCAGAATGGATAAGGTCATACAGGGATTTCTAGAAAAACTAGGGTGTGGGTACATTAAAAATATACAAGGAAGTGTTGTGATTAAAAAACATCATAAATCAAAATAGAATTTGGAAATAAATATATAGAATAAAAAAATTTGGATAGAAAGAAGATAATAACATAGCACGAATCAGGGAATTGTGATTTATATAGTAAAAAAACAGGGGGAAATATACAATATAATGGAAAATTATCAACATCAAAAACAACATGAGAAAACTTAAATTTATAATTTTTTCAGTAAAAAACAATTATTTCTTTATCAGACTGCAAGAATGTGCTCATAAAGTACCCACATGTACCCAGATGGAGTATTCAAATTTTTATTTTAGAAACTAATTTTGGTATGTATTCAGTACTTGTACCAAAAGAGTATCAGGTTCTAAGTACCCATGCTTCTAATGAAAATGTATAGGTCTGAAATAATATAAAAAAAAAAATAGCTAGGCTTGTTTAAATAAATGAGTCAAGCTCAAGCTTTACTCTTTCTAACAAATCAAACTTAAACTTTTAGTTGGACTCGTTTGAATAAATGAACTAAGCTTAAGCCACCTATTTTATTTTACAAATCAACTCAAGCTTCATGTAGATGGTTCAGCCCGACTCGTTTACATTCCTAGTTTAAATGTGCAAAAGAGCAAAATGGTAATAAACAAGTAACAAATGTGTTGCTTAATGCTAACTCAAAACCCACTTGGGTTGGGCTAGTGGTTTTGGCTTGGGACCTTGGAGTGTGCTCTTCTCAAGGTCTCCATGTTCAATTCTCCTCGATGGGCTAATTTGGCTTCTTCAAAAAAAAAAAAATGCTGACTTAATATGTACAAATTCTAGTGGTTATATGTCAGACTTCAATCTCCCAATCAGTCATGTGTTATAGGGAAACAACTATTAGATGCTTAGAAAAAATTTGAAGAGTAAAAAGAAATGATACCTCCAAATGGAACGTGTACTTAATTCCAAAGGGGCGTGATGATTTAAATTTCTGAATCACATGAGAAATTTGGTTAGATGTAGACTCACGCTATAAAAAATGATAAAGCACGATGATCAGGAGAGTAAAATTACTTTATCAGAAAATTCTTTGTCAAACCAAACCGAGTAGACACTATTACCAAAGGTCAACCCTTCAGCTGCATATTCACATCAGATTTCCATCATATTTGTTTTCAAACAACAACAATCACAATGTAACTAAATGAGGTCAGCCACATGGATCAATTGATGTCATATAGCTTCATCAATAACTAAATTTATTTTGAAAGACTAGTAATTAGAATTGTATGTGCATTAAAAACCTTCTCTAAGCTTCTTGGTAATCACATTGGCATCTGGCATGGTTCCAATGAAAACGCCTCCTGGACGAAGTAAAGCTGACACGTTAGCTAATGCTCGCCGAGCACGTGCCTCTGTAGACCAGGAGTAATGCAATGCAAACTGCAGCAATTAAAATGTATATCAAATTAGAAATCAACACTTTCAAGATGCAAATAAGTTTGTGAGTTGAATGTACTAAGCTAAAAGAATGTAAACAAAACAGTATAGCAATATTATTTGTAGGTTGTACCGACAAAGCAGTATTGTGATTTTGATATTTGAAAGAGAAAAAATGTCCGTCGTATCAAGAATATAAATATAAATGGTAGACATATCACTGCCTTAACAAGTTTCTTTTATTTGTATAACAGAATCGTTGTAGAACAGGGACTTTGCGAGAACAAATCTAATTGCGAAGAGTGCAATAAAAGAAATACATATGGATATTTAACAAGAAAATATGGAACAAAAGTTGATGCAGAGTAACAATGTAGTTTCTAGGAGAGACTACTTCTATAGATATCACATTTACTAGTAGCACACATCCTTTTTTATCCCTGGCCAAATACATGAATGATGTATATTAACAAAAGAGTCCATTATTTACCTGGCAACTACAGATATCAAAAGGAGCATCTTCCGCAAGAACTTTGTCCAGGCGAACCTGAAATTGTAAATGACATGAACATACTTTTATCATCTAAAAAAATACATAAATCCTAATCGAAGCTGAAAATCATATCACTCTCTCTAGGTGACTAAACATTTAAAAGTTATAATTTTCTGGTTTTGAAGTTGCCATGTCAAGAGGTATGGAAGCACAGTATGCTAACAATAACAGAGAAAGAGAAAATTTATCAAAAACGACACAGTATGTGCCAAAATTTTCTTTAAGTTTACCAATGCACATTTACAATCATTTTGTATAGAGTGGTTGAGGAGAATGAATTTGACGGAAAGAGAAAAAGTTTTGAATGTAATATTCCATCTATTTTGCAATATCTGCTCATTTTCATACCATTTTCAATTTGTTGCCAAACATTGTGAATGTCTATGAGTAATGTATAAACCAAGATTGAATGTTAGCTATAAAACATAAATTTACCAAGCATAAAATTGAAGATTTTTAATAAAAATAGTAATCACCTCATAACAATCTCCACATAAGAGGCGAGCAGGAAATGTAAACTTCTTACGTCGCTGATGATGGTCGGCATCACCATTGTAACGGGTACGGCAATCTTTGATCTGCATAGATTGTTGAGCTTAGACTACAAATATATGGCAATGGCAATGGCAAATAGCTTGGAAAAATAAGGTAAACAATGTTTCACTAGAATTAGGGGAATATATAGTTACATTGGTAAATTTACTACCACTAGCAAGGACATAAAAATTTATATCGATGTTTTACAATTTGAAATAGAAATAGTGTTGTTTACTAAGCAAGACTTGTTAAATAATAGAATGAAAAAGACAAGGTTCAGTTAAAAGTGTATCCATAATTTGTTATATAGAAATGACTTGACAAATTGTGTTGAAAAATATTTATTTAAATGCATGTTAATATGATATGATGGAAGTGGTTATATAAACAATCCGGATAAGGAAAACCAGTACAGTAAATTGTAACACTTACTGAACCTTCAGCAATGTCAATACCAACATAATATCCAATTTTGGCCTTGTCCCATTTGATAAGATCACCACCCTGGTGAAAAGAAAAAATGAAAGGTAAGCCAAGAAATTGGGAATGAGTTGCCGTATATAAACAAGAGCTGAAAATCATTAATACCTACCTTGCCACAGGCAAGGTCAAGTACTGCATCTCCTCGGCGAGCATAGAGTTGAATTAAGACACTCTTAATCTGTTAAATAATAGAATTACACTTATTAAAAAAAATCATGCAACACTGGTGACAACAAAATCATATACGACAGAATACTCGCATACCCAATTATTAAGTTTCTTCAAATGAATTATTGGACTAGCTTCTCGTTCTTCCAGGGTCTGGTTGGACCTTGCACTATAATGATCAGCTACTTTCCGAGCGTAATTCTTCGTGCTTTCATCCTCCAGGAAATTTTCATCGCCTAAACAAAAACAGCGTAAGCTTTCACCGGGAAAAAAAGTAAAGAAAAGCACACATACTACAAGTATGGTAATTGGTAACTCATCATAAAGTTTTTACAATTTAGAATCTATCTACTTCTAGTTCTTACTAGTATTTCAAATGGTGGTTGCAATAACGGTTACACTTGTGTCGCTATCCTCGAAATGGTAGAGAATTGCAGTTAAATGCAACAGTTGCAGCCTCAATCACGGTATGCTACTCAAATTGCAGAAACAAACATTTACTTAAAATCCTTATTTTTACTTTACAATATTGATTGATACAAAGAGTTCATACGCAGAAACTTAGTATTGCAGAATTAGGTGAGCTTTGATATACATTAAATTATAAATTCAGCAAAGCTCAATCAGATACTTGTTTTTAACAACTATAGTAGCAAAAATGGGAGGTGCAAAGAGCAATACCTTGAGAATTATGTCTAGGTTTAGAATGAGGTGAACCGAATGAGGTTGAACCGAAAAAGGAAAGAAAAGCACACATACTACAAGTATGGTAATTGGTAACTCGTCATAAAGTTTTTACGATTTAGAAGCTATCTACTTCTAGTTCTTTCTAGTATTTCAAATGGTGGTTGCAATAACGGTTACACTTGTGTCACTATCCTCGAAATGGTAGAGAATTGCAGTTAAATGCAACAGTTGCAGCCTCAATCACGGTATGCTACTTAAATTGCAGAAACAGGCATTTACTTAAAATCCTTGTTTTTACTTTACAATATTGATTGATACAAAGAGTTCATGCGCAAACTTAGTATTGCAGAATTAGGTGAGCTTTGATATACATTAAATTATAAATTCAGCAAAGCTCAATCTGATACTTGTTTTTAACAATTATAGTAGCAAAAATGGGAGGTGCAAAGAGCAATACCTTGAGAATTATGTCTAGGTTTAGAATGAGGTGAACCGAATGAGGTTGAAGGAGATTCTCGGTACCCTCGTTTCATAAGACCTACAATGATTAAATATATTAAGAATAATACAAATTGCGTAATCAATTGAATACAATTAGAGAGATATAGAAATTGACAAAATCCAAAAACCCTAAAAATGCACGATAGAGATTTTGAGAAGATTCAATTACTTGTGTTAATGTTATCAGGCGCGAGAAAGAAGGAACGTGTCCCGGTTTGCGTGAGTGAGGGAGGCTGCAGCCAGTGAGTAGTAGCGGAGAGCGGTAAAGAGCAACTTTTTTGACTGTATGAAAAAATAGTCACAACAATCGAAAAACAAGTTTTATTAAATAAAATAAAAAATAGGTTAAAACAATTTTTCCTCTTTTCATTAAAACTACAAAATTCAACAAAATATGTAACAAACCTATCGTTTATCTGCTTAAAAGAAACAGAATATGTTTATCTTTTTTAATAACAACAATGTTTTAATAAATTGTATAATATAAATTTGTTATGAATATTTTTTAAATTGGAATGATTTAAGTTTATTAGCCTATAATATCAATATCTCATGGAAAAAGTTCGACTCAATTAATTTTACCTATGAGCTGATTAATCCTTTAAGCTTATTAGCCTATATTTATATTAATTTTTTACATTAGTAAATGTATTTTTTTAAGGAATATTTAAATAACATATTAAGTTGAAGTAGCTCAACAGGTGACACGTGTCCAAAAGGATAATTTACTAATTTAGGTTTTACCACACCATTTTTTTTTTTTGGTACAATTACCACACTATCTTCTATTCTTATGTTAAGAAGGATTGTATAACTGTGTATAATAATAATTTTTAAATAACACCTATAAAACTCTCAAAGCACAAGAAACAACATGACAAAATCCATTCCCTATTACTAAACTTGAATTATCAAACCCCATTATAGACCTTATAACACTACTTAATCCACTAATCAAAATAAAACAACCCCACAAAAGAAACTCCAAAACAAAAACAAAACCATTTGTCCATTTCACAGAGACATAAACACAAACACCTAGAGAGCAATCACCAAAAGAAAGATAAAAGCATTTACCCATATTGAATTATGATGACGAAGATGAAACATACATGGAGAAGATGAAACAGCAGAGTAAGAGAGAATTGAAAAGATGAAACAGCAGAATAAGAGACAGAAGAGAAGAAACTAAGAGAGAAAAATAAAACCATAGAAAGAACCAAAAACTCACCTGTTGATTTAGAAGAAAAACGGCCGGCGCGAGCAGTTAGACGGTGGCCAACCAAGTGGACGGCTGCCAAGGTTTCAAAAAAAGGACCGGTACCGGGATTGCGGCCGTTACAAAACGGTATCAGCAGCCACCGTGACCGTTTTTGGACCTTTTCACGCCGAGAACAAAAATCACAGGAAAATCGCCGTTGCGGCCGTTGCAGACTTGAAAATTCAGAAATTTTGAACAGGAGAAAAGGAATCGAATCTCATATTAAAAAAAAAGCACAAGAATTTGTATGTGGTGATAGCGTAAATATATTTTTTTTTTTTTAGCAAAGTGTAAAATAATTTGTTACACATTTTGTTAAATTACTTTATAGTGTGCTGGTTCTTAAAATTGGGGTCGCGCAACCGCGTTAATGCCTCGGTGCATTACAAAGGTTGAACCACACGTGTATCAATACTAGGACTGGTTTTGGTGGATCGATTTCAGTTTACAGATGGCATACGCGTGCCAATGGCCGTGTGTGTCGGAGACTACACCCTCTACAGCTTTGGTAACTTCTGCAAAAACGATGCAACCTACTATAACACCATTATCTTTCCCAGCAGCTCTTGCGGGGACTAATGTTACGGATGACATGCCTTTCCCTTCTCCTTGCATCAAAGGTGATGCTTTAAGCATCAAAATCTGTCAAGATGAATACCATAAGGGACTCGAAGATTGTCGAAAAGTGTTAAGGGCTCGATTGACTCTTAACGAAGGGGACAAACCTTACTCTGCACATGTTCTCAGTATTAAAATTGGAAAAATTTGGAAGACAACGGCAAGCTGGAAAATGGTGCTTCTTGGTAAGTGGTATTATGACTTTCACTTTGACTCGGCGGAGGACTTCAAAAAAAATATGGGCAGTAGGGACGGTAAATCTTAAGCCTGGTTTGTTGAGATTTTCACAATGGACCAAAGACTTTAAATTTCAGACGCAGAAACAGACTCATGTATCACTTTGGATACGTTTGGTAGAACTACCGCAAGAATATTGGCGGGAGACTTGAAGGAAATTGCAAGTGCGGTTGGAAACACCTATTGATATTGATGGACTAACTAAAAATCGTATTTTTGGTCATTATGCTTGCATTTTGGTGGACATTGATTTATCGAAGAAAGCATATGATGAGATTCTTGTTGAATGCGATGGTTTTGCGTTAATGGTGGAAATCCAATATGGGGGGGACCTCTGTTTTGCCATCATTGTTAGTCCATTGGTCATAATAGCAATACTTGCAAATGGTTAAATCCGCAAGCCGCCAAGGATAAAGAGAATCGAGGGAAACAACATGTTAAAGATAATGTGGCTGCGCCCCCTAAGGCACCACAAAGCAAGGATATGGGTCCTTCTACCTCGGCCATTGGAGGTAAAGGACGTGGGTTCCGTCTGTTAGTTCTACAATTACTACCACTACCAGGATGACGGTCCCAGTTACTCAGACAACACAGGCTACACCAATTCCGGTCAACACACATACTCAATCAATTCCGGTTCGTGCAGTACCGGTATCAGACATATCATCAAACTCGTTCAGTTTTTTAAGTCTAACAAGCCGATTTTCCTTTATTTCACCTTCTCTACCCCACCTCCTCCCACGTTGAGATCAGCTAAGGTCAAAGAATATACTAGTTTGATATACAATCTTAAAGAAACTTCCATTTATATAATTTTCAAACAACATTAGTCTATTGCTGTTTGTTCTTACTCATAAGTTGATGTGTATGACATTTGTGAATTAGAGCAGTAACAAACTAACAGCTAGAATAATGTGAATTGGAAGGAACTTTATTATATCCTTCTCTTTATGGTAAAGATTTAACGTTAATTGCTTCATCTTTTTTTAATATTCTCTAGATATCAGAAATGGATTGAAATTTACGAAGAGATAGCTCGCCAGTCTCTCAGCAATAATTTGTTGAAGTATGGAGTTGAAGGATATCTTCTTAATGCGGGGATTTGCCAACTTTGTAAAGGGGATGTTGTTGCAATTACCAATGCATTAGTGCGATATCAGGTCTAATATCTTTCAAGAATTTACATCTAAAGACTGAATATATATCACCATTCACCAGGTACTAAATTATTTAGATGTGTTTTTCTGTTTTTGCAGGAACTGGATCCAACATTTTCCGGAACACGTGAATATAGACTTCTGGCGGTATATTGCTTATAGTGAAATTTCATCATTAACTTTTCATGACTTAGTAAATTATACTAGGACATTAGAAGAAAGATTCTTTTTCAATATAAGCGATTATTGATTCTGTACTCAGTTATTCACCAACTGAATTGATGAAGAAGATGTTGGAAAGTTTACTCAAGTTGTCAAGGAGTTTGATAGCATGTCTCTTTTGGTAAGCTCTAAATTACGAATAAACATCATAATTAAATTGCTCAATTTACAGCAATTTGATAAATATGTTTTTACCACTTTGCATCTGCTTCAAATTTCACCGTAATTTTCGTTCACACATAGTTGTTATATTGAACTTTCGAATTTAACTAGTGTACGAAAGATAGGTATAGCAATTAGCAGGACAATGTTTTTCAGAACTATTTCAAAATTCTCTTAAGATTGTGTTTGACGGTTGTGAAATATGGATAAGATACTATAGACATCGACAATTAATCAAATTCCGCTGTTTTAAATGCAAAATAAATCAAGAAAAATTATTATGAATGTTTTTATACGTTGTTTATACGCAACTGACTACTGAGAACTGAATTATTGACTTAAAACTTCATTTGTTCTAAATTCTAATAACAATTGAAGGTGGAGGAGACATAAGAAGGGGATTTGAATTGAGTTGATCATTTTAGAAATTTTCATCAAGTACATGCTATGAAAGCTCTTTTACCGGAAATTTGTTGTTTTCACTTGCAAATTTGTTAAAAAGACGTATGGAAATTACGCATTTGACTTCAATTACAGATAATTTATTGTTAAGAGACAACATTATCAAATTTACCATCTCTTTTTTGGCAAAATCCTTATTTGTATGTAAATCTAAAAATTCCTCTTCGGTGTCTGTCTAAGGTATCATACTAATATATAATCATAGAAATTAACCAAAGGATTAGTAAAGAACAATCACAATGTGAGTATAGAAGTTAGAAACTTCACAAAGGATAAATATTAAAACTGATAGATCACTGAATAGCTAAGCACAATTGTAGTAGTTCATAATAAACAGTGGCTGGTGCTCAATATTCAAATAGTACATGTTTGAAAACGTCTCAATTTTTCTTGGTTTACAAGAAAAAAATTTCTAATACTGTGAATTGATTATAATAAGTGAGATGACAATAAACTAATACCATCCTTTCTTAAAAAATAAAATAAAAAATAAAAACTAATATCATCCAATCCCAATTTTGAAACTCTACAATGAAAATGGCAGTTCCTGTTTCTGCCAAAGGATTTTTTTTACCAATAACGGTGATGTTGTCGAGTAGCATATAGCGGCGCAACAGCGCTACATCGTAACTAGTGTCCTGTGAAACACAATTCAGTAAATTGTTCTCAAATTGCGGCTATGGCAGCACCGTAGCATGGAGAAATTTGAACCAGTTGCTACTTTCCGCGATTCGCAATTCACAGCACTTGATAATGAGCAGCTGCCATTAGTTTGCTATCTTCTGTAAACATAATAATAATCTCAATCCTCCTCAGTCATGCAAAAAATGTCAATAATTCAATTGTTATCCATACTGAGTATCAAACGAGCTTTTAACGAACAAGATCCACAAGGAAGAATCACGGATCCTGGTAAAGTATCACCATTGAGTATAGATATACTATTTCCATTTCTCAATAAGGAATACCCCATTTTCAACAATTCCAATGAGTCGACGGAGAAGTAATCACCACATCGACATTGATAAAACAGTTCTAATGCTTCATCGGCATCTTCAACTGTCATATCATGAAAGCTTAAATCTTCTGCGACTTCGGCAGCCAATGCATCACGCCTTGATCTTTGAAGCTCCTTGTCATATAACAAACGAGAGCTTGAATTGCTTAGAATTTCCCAGGCCTTTTGTACTTTGAGAAATCTCTCTGAAGTTCTTTGATTACTGTCGGATGTATCGTATGTCTTCAATAACTTATCAGGATGTAAATTGAGTACAGCACTCCGGTAACTAGCACGAATTTCTTCATAATCTGCATCTTCCTTAACATTGAGAACCTCATAATGAGTTTCCTCAATGCCATGATTGTCAAGAATCATTTTCGCAACGTTGTCTGCATTCAGCAAAGACATGTCAGAAACAACAAACAGTCATACTATCACGTAAAAAGTACTAGTCTAGTCAAGACAACTCGAACCATATTTCACAAATCCTAAAATCCACGAAAATTGTATTTTTAGTTTCATATAATCATCAATAACAAGCGAAGAAAATCTGAAATATCTTAGCGAGTTTAAAAAAAACATTCAGAAAGTTCAGTCCTCCAATAATGCACTTTTGAGCCCTTAAATCTCGAACAACACCTACGAAAATTTAACCGAAAACCACTAACATATTCGTCTAATAATCATGTTTCAATTCAAACAGGTACTGTTCCAAAATAGAACCCTTAAAATGACAACTTTCTAATCATTTTCAACTGTGAAATACTTCAAATTTAAACACTTCATCTTCAAAATGAACATAAAGCATATAAACTCAGAACACTGTTTGATTCATGAATTATTTTTTTTTCAAGCAACTCAGAAATCATAATGCAATTATACAGAAACAATTCTTAAAGCATAAAAATGATATTTTGTTTTTTAATGCATTATAAAATACTTATATACATTTCATTTAAATTTCCATTATCAAATTAATGAATACACTAAATACTTATTTCAAATTATAGAATTTTGGGGGAAATGGGATTTAATCATGAAGAAGAAGTGAAATTAGACTAGGGAGTTAACAATTAAATACATTAAAACAGTGTTAATTTCATGATTAATGGAAAATAATCTAGGGTTTGGTCCAAAATTAACTTACTGAGATGGATAGAACCCAGATGGTGGCAACGAGCAGTTAGACGGTGGCCAACCAAGTGGACGGCTGCCAAGGTTTCAAAAAAAGGACCGGTACCGGGATTGCGGCCGTTACAAAACGGTATCAGCAGCCACCATGACCGTTTTTGGACCTTTTCACGCCGAGAACAAAAATCACAGGAAAATCGCCGTTGCGGCCGTTGCAGACTTGAAAATTCAGAAATTTTGAACAGGAGAAAAGGAATCGAATCTCATATTAAAAAAAAAGCACAAGAATACAAGAACAGGAGAAGAAGGAATATGAATCTTATCTTTTTTACACAAATCAATTACTTACTTCTCTTCCTGCTTGCGATTTGTGATTCTGGTGTTGCCGTTTCTTGCTTCACTCTCTTTGTTAAGGTTTGCGATTTTCAGTTTGTCCCTGCTGCCTGCCGTTTGCGATTTTGTTGTGTTTTTTTTTTTTTTTTTTAGTGAATAACACACGTATTAATAATAATTATAATTAATAATTATTTTAGATGTTTTATTTGTTTATTCATATATTTATTTATTATGGCTTAAATATGCAATTCGTCCATGTAATTTAGGCGTGAATTAATTTTCGTCCTTGTAAAAAAAATATTTACAGGACTAATAGCATATTTAAGCCCTTATTTATTAAATATCCCCGTGAGTTTAGCTCAGTTGATAGAGATAATGCATAATATATGCAATATCTAGGGTTTAAATCCCGGACACCACAAAAAAAAAATCTGTTATTTATTAAGTTCAAGGTAATTTTAAATTGACACTCTTAATTTGAGTATTTAGGTAACAGATACTAGATGAAAGTTTAGAGAAAAAATTGGGATTTTGATGTTAGAACTTTGATTGTATATGTTGAAGGTGTGAAAAACATAAGAAGGGGGGGGGGGGGGGGGGGGTTGAATTGTGTTTTCTTTTTCTCTCTAAAAATACTTCTTCTGATAAAACTTCAGAAGCAGTTTGTGGGTGCTTCTGATGAAATGATCAGAATCAGATTGCAGCGGAAAAGAACAGAGCAGAGAAAAGAAAGACAAAGACACAAGCAGTTATCCTGGTTCCTTCCACAAATCGGAAGTAGTCCAGTCCCCCTTGCACTTCCAAGGAGATTTCACTATAATCACAAAGATTACAAATGCTCAATACTCTCTAAGTATGAGACTTCTCAAAAATGCTCAAGCACACACGCAAGAGTCTTCCAATGCTCAAGCACTAAGCAAGAGTCTTCTAATGCTCAAGCACGCAGGCAAGAGGCTTCTGATCAAACAAAAATACAATGAATTAAGTTTGACTTGAACACTTGATATACAATCAGTGGTGTTCACAATACAATACAATTAAGACTCTAGACTTTTGAATTTCTAAGATGTATCAAATCAGTGCAGAAATTCAGTGTGCTTTGTAGAATCAAATTGACAGAGTTTTGGCGCTTTTTAACTTGTATATCTCACTACACAATTTTCAAGTCTTCACTCCTTTATATAGAGGCGTGAAAGAGACGTTGAGATAATTAGCACGTCTAAAGAGTCGTTTGAAATCCTTTGATCATTCACCAGTAATCCTTTGCCTGATTTGGGTGTAGTCCTTTGAAGAATTAGCTTCAAATTCATTCCCATCTTGAAGGCACAAAATCTGCAGGCATAGCTGTTGTCTTGTCTTGTAGCGTGGACAAAATAGAGTAGTGGAGGTAGTGGTTGTACACTTG